>NW_020438928.1:104460-118625 GCF_000699045.2 Agrilus planipennis
GCTTATCAGATTTATCAACAAATCCTTTTGTAAAATTTAAACTATTTTACTTGACGTTACTTGATATTTCACCGACGTTCTACTTCGTCTGAACTATAGTCATCGGTCATCAACTACAGATACATAAACATTTTTTTTACATCAAAATATTTCATAAGTACGTATCCATTTAGAAAGCAAAATACCATTTTGTGTTAATTTAAAAGCATCCTTTTTGTAAATTAAAAAACTTTTAGTGTTAATTAACTATGATACTTAGCTGTACTTTGATAAGGTACTCTTGTGTTAGTTTTTTATTTCATACCCCTGGTTGTATAAAATACTTAATTAATTAATCTCATTTTCATTTTTAGTTCTTATTTCCGATGTTAAAACATTCCACGAACTTTTGTTATGCTTTTGTCTCTTGTAGCCGAATACTGAAGGAGTTACGAAATTTTATTTCCCACATGAATAAATTTGCATTCTAGAGTATAATCGTGACCTAATAATGTACTGTTAGATATCAGAAAACATATCCACTAGTCTTTTTGGTAACCGTCATCATCAAGCATCATTAAAATTTACGTTTCATCTGCACTTTTCCTCTAATGTAGTCAGAAAAAATAATATATAGTTAGACACCCCTACCCTAAATTGTATTATAATTAACTATGATATAATGCAGTAAATTAAAAATTAATCTGCTTCCTATCTATTCGGCTTTTGTTGCGAAATTGTTTGTAGATCACAGATTTCATTAGTTCCATATTTAAATTAAAGTAAGTGCTGTGTTGAGAGACTGTAATATCATATGTTATTGGACCACCGATAATGATCATAATAAACGTAATTACAAAATATTCACGTCTGTCGCAAGTAGATACTCAAAACAATACTATAAGTAATTAGATTCATTTTATCTGTTACCCGATAATCTTACAATTAATTCAGTAAGAAATTACCTTTTCGATTTCATACATTAGGCATCACTAACAAATAATTATTCGTTGTAATAGAAACTCAAAATTGGTACGCAAAATTTACAAATTTCATTTGTACTTTTCATAGTACAGGCATAGTTCATAGGAAAACACTTGTTATGTGAGTCAAACCTGCATTTGACTCATTTATTTTCGAAATCGTAGTTCTTTTGGTACAGAGATTGTGTCACACAATGCGACGGAAGTCGGTGGTAACTCGAGCTTCTCAGTTTTCACTAATGGTTTTCACCGGTCAGTAAGTGAAGTCAGGCTGATGTTAAAAAGCCTCACTAACACCGTTTTTAATGCTTTATAGAAACCAATTTGCTGTTACTGAATTATGCATTGGGCTATTAGATGTTGTTGCACTAAAATATGATCGTCGATTGCAATATAGATTTTAATATCAATAATTTCTCTTTAAATTGAATCTATTGTGTCATCTGCAAGAAATAGATGCAGTGGTGGACTAGTTCGTTGGAGGCCCAAAGCAACAAAACAAAATGAGTAAAATAGTTAAAAAAAATTATAGTGTACATTTTGTAAAAAATTAATAATTTGAATGTATAATGATTGACAAATCAAAGTATTTATAATATGTCTAAAACTTCAAAGATCAATCTGCTTGTAATACTTACTAAACATACTTTAGTGTTCTTTAGGATTTAATTAAAAACGACTTTATATTTGAAGGCCTCCCAGGACCACTGGGTAGATGACAGTGGTGTTGAGAAATCTGCGTACTGTTCCACGTGTGTCAAGTTTTACTGATTTGTGGAAACTGATGTATGTTTGCAAGAAAAATACCAAATGGATAAGGTGTTTTAGTTTCCTCCAATGCTAAAAATGAGAAACCCCCAATGATATTATCAGTAGTTTCATGAAATGTGTTACATGTTCGGCATGTGTGTCAACCCGAAATAAAAATGTTCAGTCTCTCAAAGTCTCTGAAAGCGTGAGACTGTCAAAAAAACTGACTCGAGTCGCTCATAGAGAGATCCTCATTTCGTATCCAGTCTCTGAACTAGAGACTCAAATTTCTGAGCGAGACTCGAATCTCTGAACGAGAAACTCGAAGGGTGCGCCCGAGATAAAAATGTTCAGTCTTTCAGAGTCTCTGAATCCGAGACTCGAGTCTCCGTCTCTCATCGAGTCTCTCCGGTGTCGCTGAGGGAGACTGTCGAGAGACTGTCAAAAAAACCGTTTAGCGTCACTGAACGAGAGACTCGAGTCACTCATAAAGAGATCCTCGTTCCGAATCCAGTCCCTGAACGAGAGACTCCAATCTCTGAACGAGAGACTCGAATCTCTCAATAAGTGGTGTCTCGACAGACATGGTTAAACTTTTCTAAGTTCAACATATTTCAGAGATCCCAGTCTTTCTACGAGAGACTCGAGTCTCTCAATTTTTCAGTTTTATTCATCTCTGATTTAGCAATTTTATCATTCGAGTCTCTCATATAGCTGTGAAAAATCCATAAAAACACCTAGACAATAACTGAGAGACTGTGAAATACTGTGAGAGACGTTTTCGGAGACGCTGAGAGACTCTGAGAGACTGAAAATTTTTATCTAAGGATGTTACTGTTGGTTCTTTTATTATATATTTTTTCTAGTTTTTGGGTTTTCATTATATTATTTTATTTTCATTCTATTTCAGAGTACAAATGGTACATATTGTGTTCGATAGGTACATAAAGTTCTAGTATGCATGTCAGGTGACTCTAATAGTTATTATTTTTTGTATTATTATTACATAAATATGCAAATAAAAAAGGTACAAGCCTACAAATATATGCACACTACTTTTTTTGACACGTTTACCAAATTTCAGCTAATTTATACTTTCTAAACTTTGGAGAAATTCAAACAGTTCTTTGATCCTTGTATGTATATAAGTATATATCTTAAATGAAATACTTACAGGTGATTCCAATTGAAATATAGTAATTATGAAAATTCCCAAAGCTAACGGAAAAGGAATAAAACGTCTGTTCTGGAATCTTCCTCACTGGATTTCTTTGGCTCTTTTATGTTATTTAATAGTTCAATGTATTTTGAAATAGTTTTATTATTATGCAAAACGCATAGAAACAGAAGTGCTTAAAATAATTATCATTTCTTTTTG
The DNA here is from genome assembly GCF_000699045.2 of Agrilus planipennis. Classification (NCBI taxonomy): domain Eukaryota; kingdom Metazoa; phylum Arthropoda; class Insecta; order Coleoptera; family Buprestidae; genus Agrilus; species Agrilus planipennis. Next base: position 107,551 of record NW_020438928.1, read on the forward strand.
AAATGTTAAGAGTTCAGTGTTTAAAAGCGGAATTATCGAATTCTAATTTACACAATCAATTATTACAATCCAGTTGGTTTCCGAATACTTATTATTACCCACTAACTATTATAATAATTGCGTATAATTATATAAGTAATTCATTTGATTCACATACGTACTTTTGCATACATAAGTCAAAAGATTTCAACATCATCCGTTGTCTGCCTATGCAGACGTTTTATGTTAATTTATTCATATTTGTATGTGTGAGAAGGTGAATCAGTGAATCATGTATTACCACATACGAAACGTACAGGTCGGTTAACCAAAATTTTTGACATTTCATATTCTCCGTAAACTGTTTTCTAAAAATCTACACTATTGCACTATTAATAACTTACTCAAAAATTTCCTTATTAACTTTATTTGAAAGCTAAATCCTACAATATTTTGACACTAAATAAAATCAATTCCGGTTAACACAATTATTTTCTTGTAGGGTGGCTACTTTTAAAATCATTAACCTCATTCATTAGATTTAAAAATATAAGATATTTATTATTAAAATTATCAATAATCCTTAACAAATATGCCTGAACATAAAATAAATTTCCGATACGTTTTTGTACATCTACAAATACAGGTTCTACTCGGCCTTATTTTCAGTTTTCGTTTCATTGATTACCAGGATGATGTACCCAACAAACCGTTTTTCTAATTCAATAACCCAAAGGCAACATAGACCTTTTATGTGCGAATATTGTGTAAAGATTATGTTGTACATCAGAAGAAGAATTTACAAGGTTAGATTGAAGAAGTCTAATCATAAGAAATGTGGAAGATGTTCTAAATGTTATTCTGTTTCAAACAAGGCATTTCAAAGTCATGCGAGAATGGATATTTTAATAATACGTATTGTACATGTTATTCATTAAAAAATGTTTTTACTTTCCGTTTCTATAAGTATACATACTATTCACTATACAGTAGTGGAAAACTGAGAACCTAGCATAAGGATTTTCTAGTACATGCAGTGATTGAAGGGTGACGCCATCTCTTGAAACATACGACGTAATATAAGAAAATTCGTAAAAATACCCTCAGCCATATATTCATATAAATAATAAAGTAATATAAGTCCAGTAAATGTAATTTAAATCCTTTGAAGGGCGTTTGTTTGTACAAAAGTTCGGTTTGTTTAGAAGTAGAAACCATCATTATCATCATGTTCTTGTTAAAGGCGACTCGACCCTGTCTTATCTGAGTTATCCTTAACACCAAAAATCAGTCACTTCTTCTAATTTTTCGCCTCCTGTCTTTATATTTGCTCTTTTCCTACTTTTTTTTCCCTTACATCCCAGTACTTTTTTTACTTTTATTTATTTTTATACAATAATTGTCAATACCGCGTCCATTTTATTTAAAGCTATCTATTAGTCCTCCTTACTAGATACTGATACTGCTACAATATCTGCAAATCTAATCACACTCTTCCTTAGCCACTAGTTGAAATATATTCCATGCGTTCACCAAATTCGACATAAAAAAAGAAAAATACCAACAATGTTCGATGAACGTTTTGCCTTACCTGTATAGAATTATTTTTGCGTTACAATCCAACAAAACGATTCAATGAGTAAAGGTTGCAAAGCTCCCAGTGACCTTTACAAATCGTTTTATGTGTAGCATCACTTGCATTCTTTGGGCAGGTGAATATCTATAAACTTTTTTATGTTTACGACGATCTCGTGGAAGCGGTTATTATACATATTTTTTTATCACAAACATATAAAGTTTAATGTGTGTGAACTATAATATTGATATTAATTAGATAGCTAATGAGACGAAATACTTTCTTCTTATATTCATGATGTATTCGGTCATATTTAATTAGAAAGAAAGGACACTGAATGATATACGTGTGTAAAATATGCATGCATGTCCATATATACATATGTATGTGTGTACATATGCATAGGAAGATCATCTTCAATTGCGAAATGTAAAGGTCCCATTGGTGGCGTCCGCAGCCTAGATAAGGAGAAAGGAATATAAACTTACATAACGACTCTAAATCGGTCTTTTTGGGCATATTTCCAATTTAAAATTTGTTATTTTATTAAATTATACATTAAAGTTATTTATATCACAAAAAATGCCTTTTTGATACTTTGTACTGGACGGTAAATCCATCAAATACAATATAGTATATACATATACATATACGTATTCACTATTTACCTTAAAGCTCGAGCCCTTCAATCAACAGGATCCCGTAGCCTAAAAGACTAAAAAACAGTGGTATACAATTGTGTAGCTGTTACTTAGTAATTATAGAAGTTGTTCATCATTTTATAAACAAAAAATCCAGAAAAGTACCGCTTATATTAGTATAGATAAGTTTTTGTACTTTAATTTCCGCTGTTCACTGATTAGGGGTGAATTCACACCCCAGAATAGTTAAATTGACTGATTGTGGTCATACGTCGCCATGTAACAGACCCAAGGGCCGCCACTGATTTTGCGTAACAAAAGCTAGAAACTTTTACCTACAAAAATCCTTAATTACAACAATAGATGACAGACGCTGTTGACCTGTTTAAGATTTTAATTGTTCAACAGGTTTATTATTATTTAACGTGTTCGCTAGCAGATGTGCAAAATTCTTAAGTGTGATTTGAAATATGCACCTACACGTTCCTTCATGTTCAGTTACAAAACGTACAATCCGCAGAAATAATCAATTTTGCCCGTAAGTAAAAAAAATTGGTACTCAAGGACAAGTAGAATGTCGTATACCTTATTTAAACTTTCTGTTTCATCAAACAGTATAGAGAAAGAAGTGTATTCTCTATGTTGTATTCGCGATACATGATGGCAGGCGGGGTAGTGCCACTAGTGGTGGTAAATGTCAGCGAAATCTGTTGGTGATGAGGCATCTTTAGTAGGTATGGTATAAATACATCATCATTCTCTTTAGTTTTAGTTGTAAACGTAAAAGTCAACCGCGTACCTTAAACTGTACAAAAATTACTATGGTATGTACCTAATTAAACTTGCATCTTTCCACATTATACTTACGATATTACATAGTTATTTACGAGTGTGCAATACCTACTGTTATTTTAGATTTTCATCTTCGCTTTCCTTTTCCTTTGTGCGAACGCCGCCCCTCAAAGTCAGGCTGACCGAGACGCGGTTATTACGAAATACGACAGCAACAATATAGGACTTGACGGATACAATTTTGCGTAAGTTTTTAATTTTTATATTCGTAAATTTTTGTTTAATTTTTATATTATTAGCTACGAAACGAGCAACCGAATCTCGCAACAAGAAGACGGCCAATTACAAAATGTTGGTACCGACAACGAGTCTATTGCTGTTCGGGGACAATTCTCGTTCGTAGCACCGGACGGTGTTACATACACGGTGAATTACATAGCCGATGAGAATGGATTCCAGCCTCAAGGCGCACATCTTCCTGCGTGAGCGTAATCACTATTTAGACTATTATATAATGAATTAAACTCTCTATTTAAAGCGGGACACACTTGACTATTATTTTTATCAAATGACTGAAGCAACTTCCTGCTTCTTTTGTTAATGATACAAATAAATGCTCTAATAAAAATAAACTATTTATTATGAAACTATGTAGTTATACTTTTAAAAATTGAACAAGCACACGGTTTCAAATTTGAAGCACATGCAATTACCAAATATAAAAGAAAAAGCATTTTTTTCTGATTTACTTTTAACAAGTTTATCAACCAAGCAGTGAAATACAATTACGAAGATAAATTGAAACTAAAGTTGATCGTTATGATGCTTTTTTAATTTCGCATAAAAGTCTCTCTGCAGAAGCACTTTTGGATTACAACAATACAAAAATAAAGTAAAATCCAATGTGACCCATATATGTAATTATCACGGCATGAATGATGTAATGAATGATAGGAAAGTTACTGAGTTTAATTAAAAATAAATCATAATCCCAACGAATATCTAAAAATTGGTGCATTAGAAATTAATCGTTCGAAACATTTTTATGTAGATTTATTGCTCTGTATTGCTCTTTGAAAGTATAAAGTAGGTATGTTACTTTATTTTCTTTCCTGTATTTTAACATTAATTAATGAGCAATTAACGGTCATAAAAAGATTAGACACTAAATTTTTTAGGGGGGTTTGAAATAAATAAAAATCGCCACGAACTGTTGAACGAATTCCGATTGATTTATTACTTTTATTGTGTTTTCATTGCTAGGTTATTATACGTTCAAAAAAATTGAAATGAATATACACATAAGTTGTTAACACTCCATCTAGTACCCAATAGACAATACAGTAAACATATAATAAATGTACATATACAGCAAGCAAATCTAAAATGCTTAATGTTTTGTATACTTGCGCTAACTTCTTCAATAAGTTTGTATAGCACTTACGGCGAAAAAATCGGTTTTTATAAATCAAATTGTTCGTATATTTTCCAATAGTTGACGCTCAAATGAAAAATATTCTTCTATTTCTGAAGCTTCTGTTTTTCGATTTTCTGAAAGTATACCTAAACATTACAGGTAGGTAACCTATTGTGAAAAAAGTTTTATAGGTACTTTTATAAATTCACATTTTCCTATGATAGCATTCCGCTCACAATCAGTTATTTTTATTACCCTACACTTATTTAAACTTAAAGGGCATAAGTCGTAGTGTATTAATTTATAGCTTCAATGTATCGATAATAATCAGTGATGAATCCGTCCTATCCATTTGTTATTAAACATACGCCGTCGTGCGTTAAAAAGCACTTGTTGATCCCTCGACATGTGCGTGAATAATATCATTATTGATTGAGTCGAAACCATTTGATAAAAGGAATAGTCATCACTATTATCCACAAAAGTGCATATTAACGATTGATGTAAATAATTGATTATGAAATTAACACAATATTCAATAACGACACCAAAAAGAAATTATGATTGCTATTTTTGCTATTAAGGTTAACACTTCTGACAAACAGATGGACTTACGTTGTGTATACCTACAGTGGTAGCATATGTTTGTCATTATCTTTATTAACAACTCAATTTTACAACTAATATATATGTATATTTATTCCAATAACAATCTCATTCGCACTTTGATTTGCAAAATTGTATAATATATTCAGAAAAACGATAATTTACTAATAAAACAATAGGCGTAAAAATTGCATTGCCTACTATAAATTACTTTAAAAGAGACAAATCATTAATATTTGAATAATCAGTCGATTACATCCTGGTTGAATATTAATTTGAATGAAAACGACAAATTACTGTACGAATCTTTTATTAGCATCTTAGTCAGAAGATTTCGTCTTTTCGGCGAGTATTAAATTTCAGTGTTGTAGACGGACTACGTACACCGTATAATCTATACGTTTATGTATTCTTAATGCACAAGGTTAATAAAGGATTTATTGATTTAACTTTGCTTTATGGCAGGACCAGCATACTGCTCAAAACATGTGCCTGTAAGAACCGGAAATAATCGTTGACAGGTAATTAACTTTTTCCTAAAGTCTGGAGTCGATGTTTCAAGTAATAGAATAAAAAAGATATTGTAAATCTTACGTTTTTTTTTTTCTGTACTAAAGTATACATACTAATCTATACATCGAAGACGCCATCAATATCATTAAAGACAGTACAACTGTAGGGATAGATGTGCAAGGGCAAAAGATTAGTATGCTTAGATTTGCAGATGATATAGCAGTATTAGCATCTAGCAAGGAGGACCTAGAGATAGCTTTAAATAAAATGGAAGCGGTACTGACAGATCAGTACTGTATGAAAATAAATAAAAGTAAAACTAAAGGGAAGAAAAAGTAGGGAAAGAGCGAATATAAAGATAGGAGACGAAAAATTAGAAGAAGTGGCTGATTTTAGATACCTAGGAAGTCAGATAAGTGAGGATGGAAGGAGTAGTAGGGATATAAAGCAGAGGATAGCGCAGGGTCGTGTCGCCTTTAATAAAAAGAAGTCACTTCTATGCTCGCGAACGGTTAAATTAGAAATTCGAAAAAGGTTGTTAAAGGTGTATGTTTGGAGCACGGCGTTGTACGGGTGCGAAACATGGACAGTGGGAGCAGCGGAAAAGAAAAGGTTAGAAGCGTTCGAAATGTGGTGTTATAAGCGGATGATGAGGATATCGTGGGTAGAAAAGGTTAGAAATGAAGAGGTATTGGAAAGAATTGGAGAACAGAGGACTCTGTGGAAGTCAATAAAAAATAGGCGAGACAGGTTGGTAGGACACCTTCTTAGGCATGAAGGTCTAGTCAGAGACATATTAGAGGAAGAAACAGGAGTTAGGAGGGGTAGAGGTAGACCTAGATTAGATTACTGTTCGCAAATATTTAAGGATGTGGGCTGTTCTAGTTTTAGGGAAATGCGAAGTTTAGCTCAGGATAGGAAAGAGTGGAGGTACGTGTCCAACCAGTCTTAGGACTGATGACCTTATGATGATGATGACTAAAGTATACCATACGTCATACAAATATTCAGGACGGGGAAGGTGAACATTCCCCATTTCCCCCTGGTTTTGTCACTGTAAGAATACTTTTATCACCATATATTGGAGAATCGGGTTTCCAATTATCGAATATTATGTTAAAAACTGAAAACCAGAACGCGATTATTAATTTATTAAATAATAGTGTTTAGCTTAAAATAAGTGGCTATAATTAACGTAATAACCAACAAACTTAATACAGACGGTAATGAAGATAAAAGTAATCAAATAAAATAATTTAAAGTACTCTATTATCATACGGATCATGTTTCAGTGTAGTTGATCTAACTTTCGAAAATTTCCCTTTTTTGAAATCTAATTTATCATTTTAAGAGGAGTTTTTTATGAAAAATCATACAATTTTGTAATAACGTTTTCAGCACATTTTACAGAGATTTTCTTTTTACGAACTGATATCCTTATTTATTCAGAAGCAACTTACTCCCGAAACATTTTTACGTGTTAACTTCAAAAAATCTTAAATTATCTCTAATTTCACGTTGTGTCAATTAAAAATAATGTATCACCATTTGTTTGAATGAATTACACTTAATCTATTATTCAATTCATCTTGCCGATAGTTTTTTCATTTCTTAACTTTTGTAAAGTATTAATCAGACGCTATTAAGGAATAAGGATTTTGAAGTTTTCAGTATTCTTAAATAACCTTTGAACAACCCTTAACGGTCTGAAAAATTCATACAATTTATTTTGCCTCTCAGATAATACATCTATTTAACCATTAAAAAATAAAGCTTTTAGATTAAAATAATTTGTAATAACTCTTTTGTTATTGTTATACACTGAGAATTGCAAATTGCGCGTTTGTATTTCCTTTAATCGCTTCTAGCTGAGAGTAAAAGTATTGACATTAAAAAACATTACAAGAGAGCTTTTCTGTTTTAAAATTCTAAAAGAGGACTAGGTTAGGCCAAAAACTCGATTTTGGCAATTTCATAAAAATCTTGTTTTAAGCAAATTGATTCAGATTTTTGCAGGGTGAACTACTGATCCGCCTTCAGGGTTAACTCCCGAATGAAAATATTCTACAATTAATGGAAAAACTTCGGCATACGAGCAGAAGGTTTTTATCTTGTCTAATTTCGTATATTCTATACTTGGCGGTCTTCCAAAAGTATATTGTGAACTTTATTGGCTACATCCTCAGTAGTGATCCCAAGTGGGCGTCTGTAATGTTCCTAAGATATCTTGAAGGACTCAAAAGGACTTATTGAAGTCACTGACTCATCTCATTGGAGAAGAAATTTTGTGAATCCTCAGTATTAGAAGTTTTTTCAAAACAGACTTTGGTAGCCAAAATTACTATCACATGCAGACACTTTTGAACAAATGAAAAGAATTTTCAAATTTATTTATTGCACAGACATCCAATATGAACGGGTCCATCTAGTATAGAGGCTAGGGTGCATTTGAATACTATTCTTTCTAAGAAACTTTAAATTAACTGGTGGACGCGACGCAATTGTGTGCAGTTGTTTTGACCTCCAATAAATTTCATCGATGAGACGATCAGCAAAATTTATTACAGACGTTTTCACCGTTATATTATTTATAGACAAACCGTGTGGTATATACCATTATTTCTCAAACAATACGAATGCGTTATTTATTGTTCGATTTTTTGGTAGCCTCTCCAGTCGCTTACCTCATTTCAGTTAAGTTAGACATAACAGTTATTTTTGAATCAATAACCTAAACTACAGAAGATTTGAACCGATAATTATCTTACATTTACAATTCATTAACATTATTTTTAAAGAAAAATTGAAATAATGGTACGCTAATATGAGAAGAAATATTAACAACTTTATTGATTAAGGTGAATATGTGGTGAATTAATTAAAAAAAACAAGTGTGATATGATTTTTATAGAAAAATACGAATATCAGTAAGGCCTCTTTTTAGCCTGCGACATAGTTAAATTTTTTCTAGGAGTTTTTGCTGATTTTTTATTACATAAATTAAGGAGATAATATTTATGACTTTGTGATTTATTTTTTAATAGGAATTTATATGGCTTTTTCAAAATGTACGTATAAGTATTTTGCATATGATAATGGGTTATTAATAGACTATCGTAAGTAAATAATTCGTATATCTTTAAAAAAGTGTCAAATTTGCTTTTAAACTGAAGCACGAAACGACCAAACTCTTCAAACGTATAAAGCACAGGTCTGTACTCCTACTACCGTTAGTAAACTGAAATATAGAATCATTCCAATATCTAATGCATATGTATACACTGTACAATACTCATTACTCTATCGTATTAATTTTATTTTCTTCATTTACACCAAACTTTTACCGTCCAGCCAATAATAACTTGCAACAATGCGCATACAATAATTCTCGCAGTCGGGAGCTTTTACCTTGACGAAGTTAAGTAAAATAAAGAACGCATTGAACATATTCTGTGCGTGATGGGTTACAAAAAAGTTTTTAAATATCCATTCAAGTAAATGCAAATAAATAAAAATGAATATCGCCTACAGGTGTTTTTAGTAATACAATATCATATACGACGTCTTCCGCGCGCAAAAGTGGCGGGAGTGTTTTAAAACATGAAGACGCTAAAGGATTATTTCTAATAACCATTAAACCGTCAGGGTCAAACTGTCACTGCCTTTGTGTTCAACAAGAAATATTGTATTTATTTTAATATTATTGCTTACCGCAGTCCTGTAGTGCTTCAATCAAAGGAAAGAATGACATTTATACAGGTAGCTATTATTATTGCTCACATTTATCGCATTCAATTTCGATTTTTTAATTTAAGTAACAATGAACAAACTGCAAAATACACAGGGTGATTTGGGTGGTTTATCTCACGTATTTAACAGTACAGAAAAGAAATCGTCATCTGCTTTGTCTTAACACATCATTATACCTGTTTTATTTTAAAATATAGCATCCAAGATGAATTAATTTAACTTCAGAACCATATAAAACCTAACGATAATCCCATTAAACAAAGTTATGCAAGGTTTAGGTTAGAAAAACTTAATTAATCTATTCAGGATGGTTATGATGATAGTGAGTTTGTGGATTGATACGATTGATAGTCTTAAGCATAATAGTACAGGCTTTCGATGCCAGTGTTAGGTAATGGTGCTTTTATTCTAATGTTTGGTACATCAGCTGAAAAAATTATCTTCTGTAATTGATGTTAGTCACACATTGTAACAAAACATTTGATAGTGAAATGTTTTTGTTCGGATTGTTGAACTAGTAACATAATGAATATGGCTGTTAGTATCTTCAAACGACGAAAGTCGGACATGATAGAGATCTTCTAGTTTAATGTTCAAAAAGTTTTGCTTTTTAATTTTTAATCATTTGTGTCGAGTGTGCACACATTAACGACATAATATCTATACATATGTGTTAATAAAATTTGTCATCATATAAAGCATCAATTTATTAAGCATATAAAGAATAACAAAAACCACGTAATAAGTAAATCAACTGAATAATTTGTTTTATAAGTTACATAAATGCTTCTATCTATTCGTATTTTCCAAATATTTTTTGAGTATTCTCTTGTATTAACTGCAGGGTAACCAATTACGCATTTCAATTCAATAATTAACAACCTACTCATATAAGAAGGAAAAGGATTGCTGCACTCTCTTCATTCTTGGAGAAACGCAATAATGATTAATTAAAACACTTGGAATTATTTATTGTCAATCTGTTATCAAATGTCACCTTAAAAATATGTAAATGAGCCACTTCAAAAAGTCGCCCTGTACGCCTTGGTCTATTGATATACAAATTTGCGATTGTAGTTTACGACTACCTATCATGCCGTTCGCGCATTGATAGTTTCGATTGGTTTGAGTAGAGATGCGTTTACACAGGGTTTTTATTGACTAAGCCTTTGTGACGTTGGCAGCTTCTTTGTTATTTATTCGTTTGTGAAAGCCAAGGCATGCTTTGATTGACCTCAAATAAAGTTTGCACTAGAGTGTAAATGAAAAAACAAACATTACACAACCACTTGATCTAAGTAATTGTCCAATAATACCATTACTTCTTGAATTATTTCAGCAAACTATGTAGATACCTACTACGTTTACTTTGCATCCGTATTTTTGGACAATATTTAAAACATATATATATTATTTATTAGGCAGAGTACTCTTAATATATTCGAGATTACAGAACATTTGTTAAAATCGCTTAAAAACTGATTATACATTTATACATGGCCATGAACTTGACAAATTCATTTTTCTGAAAGAAATTGTTCCGAAAGAGTACATATTTTTCAAAAATGTCAAAAAATAATTGTTGATAACATATCTTTATTCTGCTAGGTATGATGCTAAAATAATTTAAATAACTAGAAAATTGTTATTTTTCACATTTGTTAAAATTACCCACTCTACGAGGGTGGATTGATAAGTTTCCGGCCTAACCAAGAGATGACGCCACTAGGCCTACCTTGAGGTGACATTCTATAGTACCATCCTTGGATAGCTTGTAGCTATAGTTTCAGCCCGATCTCCT
>NW_020438928.1:118882-130627 GCF_000699045.2 Agrilus planipennis
ACTCTATTAATTAAAAAGTGAATATAAAAAAACTTATATGTTATATTAATTCAACATTTTTAATATTGCAATAAAAATCCACACACATCCGCAAATAAATATATTACACATTAATCATTCCATAAATAGGATGTTGTTCCTTCTCTTTCAGCAAATATTGTATTTGTCATGTAAATATTGAGCCGTGGATATTTTCCATACGAATAACTCATAATAACTAAAAATGGGCATGTTCATTTAAGAAATCAAATAATAAACTTTGCTATTGCTTACTTAATTACTTACGTACTTAATACATCTGTATTAATCACCAGTTTAAAATTTAGAGATATCAAACGTTCATTTCATATGTAAATTTTACGATTGATTCTTTACCATTTAAAAAAAAAACAATTTTTTTAGTAATAGCCCACAGTGTTGTGCATTTAAAATGAAACAAGAAATAACACTTTATTGTGTAAACAATAGTGTTGCAACAGACCTCTGCTTCTGCTTACGCAATTGCGGAAGTTCCGCATACATTTTCACATCCGCTTCTGCATCTGCTTCAGCATATTTATACCGGAAGCTTATCGGAACTTAACAAAATCTTATTTCTGATCTTTTTGAAAATCAATATATTGAAACTTTTTTTAATTTTTATTTGTTGGTTGAACTTGACCGTTTTCAAAACAGGATTTAAATGGAATTGCTCGTTGCAAAGCTGAATGTTGTGCAGGTGCTTGCGCTAGCTTTTAGCGACCCCTCTCTAACATTGTGAACGTATTATTATCAAGTATTAGCGTCAATGCAGCGTTACAGCCGGCAAAACTTTGTTAATAAAAATATTGTTCCCGTGCAAATAACTTTATTATAGTTTACGGCTTAAATCTATTTCCTAATATTTCGTATGTTGATATTTTCCAAATATGATTCTCAGATTACTTCGCTACTTTAATTTAAAAACGTCCAGGACTTTCAGTCCCCTCTTAGCCAGTTCTCCTAATGATTTCATTTCGAAAATACGACTACAGTTAAGACGTTTATTCATTTTGAATGCTGTTTGCTCAGTGATGTAAATTTTAAGTTAAATGTGCAATTTTGAAGCCAAAAAGAAGTTCCATTTGGGATTATTTTGTTGATATTAACGCTGCAAGTGCTAAATGGAAATTTTGTAACAAAATATTCGTGAAAAGGGGGCACGACCACAGCTCTGTTACCTGAAATCATTGCACTTCCGGTTCTGCATCCGGTTCCGTTTCCGCTTCTATAAAAAATTTCTATTTACTTCTGTTTCCGCTTCTATTTCCGTTATGACACTTCTAAATGTGATCATTGCGCTGTTCATAAATCACAATATGAGCATCGATGCCCTAAAGTTTCACAAATTGAATAAAGAACCTTAAACGCGTAACAACACGGAGAAAATTAAATTTTTATGACAACGCAAAAATTACAATTTTCGATTGTAAATGACTGAATTTACAGTGGAAATAGTAGATAAATAGCAATAATCTCAATTTTGACACGTTTCTTTAAATATTATTTCAAGCTTCTTAATTATTACAATTAAATATGTAATATCAACTAAAATATCTAATAAATTTAATTCTGCTGGGATTTTAATTTTACAAATTCGGGTCAAAATTGTAATTTTTATTATTTTCGCTTATGAAGCAACGGGCTAGTGGGATAAATTGTAAATATCGCTTTAATATTTAGGTAAATTTTCGTTTTTCATTTTCTCGTCGTAGAAATTTCTAGAACATCCGAGAGCATTCAAAAGCATTTGGTAGGGCATGTTAAGCAAGATCCTTCGTGGGTTCCAACGTTCGGGAACATCCCGAAACATTCTGGAATGTTGTGGAATGTTCTAGAACATTGTGGACTATTCGAAGCCTTTTTTGTACCTATGTACCTCCTACATTTTACAGTCTATCCATTTATTCCAACTATCACACAATCTTATATCAACTCCCTGAAAGAAGCCCGGGTACCCTGGCTAGTAATAGATTCATGTTTTTTAGTGAGAAATATTGAAATTATATCAAAATGTACATAATATATCTAAATGGTTTACGACCATTTATAAAGAAAATAATTTAATAACAAAAAACAAAAACTTTACTAAATTAAACGTTAATTATTAACTCGGTGCTACTTCGTTTTATAATTACCTCTTTATAAAATTAAAAACTAAGATTTTTCGAATTTTGGATACTTTAAAATATACGTTTCGAAAACAAGAGTACTTATTCATATTCAAAGTTCATNACTGCAAAATCGGTAAACTTTTGATTGTTTATTGTTCTAGCTGTACAAAGGCGTCGTCCTCTTACTATTAATATTTATAAAAGATTCTGATCAGATTGATGATGAAAATCGACCTTATGAATTTGGATTCACAATCGACGGTCAACAGCATCGCTACGAGAAAAAAGGTAAATTCATATGCATAATAATACACACTAAGACATTTGACATTCGATAGTGTGAACATCGCACAACAGAAACCCCTCATAATGTGAACATTATACGTTCGGATCGATATTGCAATTGCATCATTGCTGTAAGTCCCCCATATATCTGGTACTTCCCGAATATATCACCTGGAGATGCTGTTTTATTGATTTATTCACTTTGGGTAAATGCATAGTACGTTGTTGACAAATCTATTACTGCCGAAATTGATTCAAAATTATAATAAAGTGTATGAAGTAATGTGAATACATTTCTCTATTCATCGACAAAATTACCAATCATTAACTGACGTTTTCCATCATTTACCTGTAAAATAAAATAGTGGAGTTGCAAATGTCAAGTTTTCTGGGCGAAACATGAATCAGAATTTGTATCTAACATTAGAATTTTCAGCTTTTTTCGTTAAATACATGTTGTCATTTAACGACAAATATGTAATACAATATTTAGTATTTGTCTTCATCAAATAAAAGAAAATCTTTATGTGGATTAAAAAAAATAACTGTATTCTTGAAGCTTTATTTTTTAGATACAATATTTTTTCTTAAACGGTAATAATTTTTGCATCATACATACGTACCTAATATGTTGATTATGCGAGGTGAAATACTTGACGATTAAGTTCTTGAATAAGTCCTGTAATTACACAAACAGTTTTATGTCTGCCTTCAGTAAAACTTGTTGTTTTATTATTCGTCCTCATTCGCTTTGAATAAAATGTCACCCATAAACACAATATTTAAGAAGCGCTAATTGCAAATTTTACAAGAATTCCAATGCAGAATGTACTTGTATATGGTAACACTTATGTAGTTATTGTTTGCATTTTCTCTAGCTTCATATGGCTCCTTTTACAAAATTAGTATCTGTTTGCTTTTAAAACATTTCACACATGCATATTGATATTTTTAATAGCACACCTGTTTCCAAAAAATCTACTACTTATTCTTTTAAGACAAACTGTAATGATAATAATAAACGGATTATTTATTATAAAATAAAGAGTTCTCGCTCAGTCGAAAATGTTAGACGTGGGTCATAATTTCCGACTCGTTGGTTTCCATCAGCACGCCGCGCCGTAGACAGTTCTGAGTTTCGAGAGTTACATTGTGAAAACGATTAATTTTGCACAAAAAATAGTAAATAACGAAGTTATCAAAAATTAGCAATGAAACGAAATAGCTCGTAACGCCATTTTGGAGAAGTGGAAGTGGCACTACCTAACTGTTAATAAATGAAACTGTGGAATTGTGGTTTAGACCTACATTCGATATTCAGGATGTTACCGTTTAATCGTAATTTTTAATTAAAAAATAATCGAGAGCGTATAGGTTATAATATAGGAAATCGTCGTGATTAACAAAAGTTAAACTAATAAGAAGATTAATCGAACACGAAATTAATAAGTACATTCTTGATTTGAAAGATTAAACAGAAACTATTTACGCAATACACTGTTGTTATCAGATACGTTCTGCAGATGGAATCTAATAAACAATTGCTTGTGAAGCCTTTTATTAATGATATAGTCGTGACTCAGAAAGTAGTAGAAGCCTTGGGTACATTAGTTAGAATTGGAAAAATCGGATAGGGCAATTTTCAGGGACATTCCGTGCAGACTACGGCATTGCCTAGATCGGCTTCACGTTGAAGACGATTTCGTCGTGTTGTGCGAGAAAATGCATAATGTTTATACCAGCGCCTACATTATCCAATAGTCGACGATTCCGTTAACCCTGAATGTAGTAGTAAATTTATATGGGTACTAAAAATAATGTATTAAAATTTATTTCAACAAAAAACAGTATATAAATGTCAAATTTTTGAAATGCGATCCATAGACAATAAATTTTTATTTTATTTGTAACTGATAAGTTAGTTAAGCATAGTAGTCAAAATTAATAAAAAGATATTGTATGATGTTTCCTAGACTCAAAAGTCATTTCTCAAATATGATAAACAAATTCGGCGCAAATATTAAAACGATCATCCTTCTCGCTTTGCAGAATTTTTTTTAAATAAGTAAGTAATGAGTGGGACCATTTTGACGGAATTGAGAATAGATCACAAGTTTATATCGTTTACTTGGTTACAGATAGATTAATTCAAAATAAAAGTCGACAGTTATTTAAGATTACATTGGAATTTCTTCAACAGTTCAATTGAAAATAGTAACATTTACGAATAATTATCCCTACCACAAAAAAGAGTAGCAAATGGTCAATCCCTAATAAACAATTCTCTATAAATTAATATTTACTTAGTAATTATTTCTTTAGCCTCGTTCATGTTTCAGCCAATTAATTTTATTATTCTTGTGTTAACAAATGACAGTATAGTACCGATCAACCCTGAACTAACGATTCCAGTTAACGTTTTCTCAAAAACCTCTGAAGAAGATAATAAAGAATAACTTTCTACGTCGTATCTCAAAAATAGAAAAGTTTCATTCATATTAAATAAATAAATATTAATTGAAATGAATTAGGTTAATACTCACTGAGATTGAGAAGTTGAAATTTCCAATATTTTCAAATATAAACTCGATATCCTTTATTAAATACATTCATTGCACTCTAATGAAGGCTTATTATTCCACAATTAAAGAATTACATAAAAAATTTTGTCCTTAACAAAACCTATTTCTTAGAATTTTCCTATATGAAAACTATGTTATTCATATTATTAATGATTTTATATAAAACTACGATCAGCAAATTTTGCACGTATAGATTTATTATTTTAAATATTTATTTGCTTTTGCTGTTTTAGATGTTAATGGAATTATCCAAGGAGAATTCGGTTTTATTACAGCCGATGGAGTATATCATGTAACAGTTTATGCTACAGATGAAAACGGAAATTTTCGTATTCTTAGCATGAAAAATATCAGACTAAGCGGACGTAAGTAAATAATTTTCAAGGGTCATATATCAATAATTTCTGTTAAAACCATTCAGCACAAAATTTGTACGTTAATCAATACATAAATCACTTAAATAACCAAATCTACAAAAATAAAACCTCCCGGTAGTGTTATTATATTTTTATAAATAATAATTAAACTTCCACAATCAATGTCTTCAAAAATTAACTTTTGTAGCTTCCAAACATAATCTTTCAGCTCGATTGCCATTACTGAAATCTTAACTGACCTTCAGCGAAATCATTTTGCATTCCTGTCTTACCACGAAAATATCAAACAAGATTGCTGGGCACTTCGTTAATGAAATCGGATCGTAAAACTCCACTTGACTGTTATTTCTGTTTACATTTGATATTACATTTCTAATTCTGGACTATTGACTGATTCGTATCATCACTTAGGTAATTGTACACTTGACCTTTAGACATTCACTATTTAAAGTGCAGATAGGCATGCATATATTTGTAAACACATGCAACACCATCAATTCCCTTTCTTGTAATTTTTTACGTTTTGTTATAGTCAAAGGCAGAAATATAGGCACCCTATTATTTTATTTTAATCACATTATAAGAAATATTGTAGACACTTTCCTCATATCATCATCATCATAAGGTCGTAAGTCCTAAGACTGGTTGGACACGCACCTCCACTTTTGCTGGGCCTAAGCCTATCTTCGCATTTCCCTAAAACTAGAACAACCCACATCCTTAACTATTTTCGAACAGTAATCTAATCTAGGTCTACCTCTACCTTTCCTAACTCCCGTTTCTGCCTCTAATATGTCTCTGACTAGACCATTAATGCCTGAGAAGGTGTCCTACCAACGTATCTCGTCTATTTCTCATTTACTTCCATAGAGTCTTCTGTTCTCCTATTCCTTCTAATATTTCTTCATTTCTAACCTTCTCTATGCCTTCTCATTCGCCAGTAACACCACATTTCGAATGCTTCTAACATTTTCTTTTTCGTAGCGTCCACCGTCCATGTTTCGCACCCGTACAGCGCGGCGCTCCAAACATACAACCTTAACAACCGTTTTAGAATCTCTAAATTAACCGTTCGCGAGCATAGAAGTAACTTCTTTTTATTGAAGGCGACTTGACACTGTGCTATGTTTTGCTTTATATCCCTACTACTCCTTCCGTCCTGTCTTATATGACTTCCTAGATACCTAAAATCAGTCACTTCTTCTAACTTTTTTTTCTCCTATCTTTATATTCCCTCATTCCCTACTTTTGTATCCCTTGCATATCAGTATTTTTGTTTTACTTTTATTAATTTTCATACAATACTGTTTTGTCAATACCGCTTCTATTTATTTAAAGCTACCTCTAACTGATCCTTGCTAGATACTGCTATATCATCTGCAAATCTAAGTATACTAATCTTTTGCCCCTCTATATCTATTCCTACAGTTACTTAAATATATCATAGAACTACATTTCATCTTCTACATATGTATAATACATTTCCTCAGCTCTAGATCAACCGAATGCAAAAGCGGCTGCCCCGGCTCCTCCACCAGTTAGAGTTGGAAAAACAATCGACGTAAATAAAGTGCAGACTCCTACAGAAGCACCGAAAACAGCAACATCGCATCAGTTCACTTTAACCAGAGCCTCTACAATAAAACCAGGTTGCAGCGGTTGTGGTATCGTAGCGCCAACCAAAACACCGCCAGCCCCTTCCCAATTTCCATCCAGAAATGGATTCGCAAATGTAAATAATCAGCAGGGATACAATCCTCCTCCTGTTGCACAAAATCCAAAAGTTCCTGCAATATCCGACTCATTTTCCAACGTAAATCAGGAATCAAATGCAATTGCAAATCCTCCTCAATCGCCTCCAGAATCACCAAATCTATCCGCCAACAGCCAGGAACCGCCTCAAGGGGGTGATCTATTCGTAAATCCTTTACGTCCTCCTTACAACGCTCAAAAATCTAGCTCACTTTCATCCCCCAACAATAAACAAAGTCCATCAGTTACATATTCAAACATTCCTCCACAAGTTGGCACAAGTCAAGGTGCAGGAATTGACCAACCCCAACAAAATCTCATTTCAGAACCCCAAAATCCGTACCAATCAAACCCTGCTTTGGAAAGTACCAGTATCAGTCCATTACTTTCTGACCTGGGTCCACAACCAATAGAAGATTCTGAACGATCTGGAAAACAACTGAGTTATGATAAAAATAATTTCTTTGACACAAATAATAGACAGGCACCGGGTAATTCTCTCCAGCCACCTGGGCTTGAGGTATTTAAGAAAAGTCCAGCTTTCCCAGATCAGAAGAAGTCAGGAGATAATTATGTGGGTAGCCCTGAAAATAATTTATCGAAGGCGGAAGTAATTAATGGAGTGATAATGGTCCCAAATAATGATCCAATTCCAATCAAAGACAAGTTTCTTGGTATGGTTAATGGACTTCCTCAAGGAATATCTGAGGGTGATATTGTTGATCTACTGTACAAATTTAATTATACATTGTCTTTCCATGGACATTATGAAAAAGGATTAAAGAATGGAGCTAAAATTGGAGGATATTTCGTCAATGGCCGAGATGGCTTCAGTCGCATTGTTACTTACATTGCCGATGAAAATGGCTACAGACCTAAATTTCAGTTGGTAAATTTGGGATTAAATTCACCAGATACTCCTAAAGAAGGTGACGAGAAAACATTCGGCTTAAAGGGTTTCGAATTCATATGGTATCCAATTAAATAGTAACTTTTGAAATCTTTTAAATGAATATTTGGATTCAACGATTATTCAGTGAAAGAATCCTACCTGGTAGAACATGTTTTTAGGAATAAAGATAATGTGTTAACGTTTTTAACGATTTAACTAAATACAGTAGAACCCGATAAGATAAAGACCAAGGAAAACGTAAAATAATTTGAATTATTCAGGTTTTTACTTACTAACAGTTTAAGTTTAAGCTTTAAAATTATAGATCTCCAGTGACTTAGCAAACTCTTCAGCTTTTCCCTTTATTATAGGTTCACTAACACTAATGTTTTTATTTCTACACTGTCTAAACCATGTAAACAACAACTTTCTTGCGATTCAAATCACTTTTCACTGCTTACTGAGGTGCGACGCCCAAATTATTCCTGTAAGTTATAAAGGGTTTTTATTTTAAGTACCTAATAAAGGTTTTGGACTCCGAGAGGAAGGAAACACAAAATGTTACGAATTTATAGAGCTTATTACGTTATCGAAGTTTAGGTTATCAAGGTTCTACTGTACCATGTTAAAAAATGTATACCTACTATTTATTTATTATTGTTGCCTAGCACATGGCGTAATTATTAAAATGTCTNAAAATTATAGATTTCCAGTGACTTAGCAAACTCTTCAGCTTTTTCCTTTAGTATATGTCCACTAAGACTAATGTTTTTATTTCTACACTGTCTTAACCACGTAAACAACAACCATTTTTTTAAATTAGGGTTTCTATTTTAAGTAATAGAGGTTTTTGATTCCGAGGGAAATGGAACACAAAATTTTACGAATGTATACAGATTATTACGTTATCGAGGTTTAAGTTATCAAGGTTCTACTGTACCATGTTAAAAAATGTTTACCTACTATTTATTTATTATTGTTACCTGGCACATGGCGTAATTATTAAAATGTCTATGTGCAATGAACTTAATATTGTATATACATTGTTTAACTTACGCGTTTGTCTGTTGCTATTTTTAATAAAAAATAAATTATTATTTTTGATATACTGGTCTTAAGTGTATTATTATTATTGCAAATTAATTTTCTTAAAACATGTATGTACAAATGTACATATTTATAAAAATAGTTTTGTAATTCTCATAGCTCCAAATGAGTAGCAGCCATTTTGGGTGGTAGTTATATTTATTATATCTTTACAGATCGTTGTTGAAAAACTTATCGTAGTTCCAGATTCAGTTTCTTCGTCCTTTATTGAGCCTTCTTGCTTCGTTAAGACGTTTATAAATGTTTATAAAAATTACTAGGATAGAATTCTTCATCATCTTATAACATCTAAAACTGCGATCCATTCAACATTTAAATTTCTTTTGTTATCAGTAAATGCACTTCAAACTTCCAACAGATGTTCTGTTGACTATTTTATAAAATTCCCTGTAATAACCCTTTTCCTCACAGACCTTCTACACAACTTTGTGTTATATTTTTTATGTCTGCGATAGAAATCGAGATGAATTACAAAGAGTATGAGAACAAAGAGAATTACGGAGATCAATTAGGAAAAGGAAAAAGAGGATTAAACTGATTGATCCTGTTTTCTACACCTTTAAAATGTCACTCATTTTCAATTCTTGATTTATTATAATAGGTATTATACAGAAAGCTTTAAGGGTTGTAATGTCGCCTATTTACTGCCGTCCACTTAAAGACACTGTCCATTTTTTTATTTAACTTTAGAAGATAATAAACCTTTAATCTTCTAATAGGTAGTAGATAACTACGTCGTATGGTAAATTATATTTTCTAGAACGCTAGATATCTGTTATCAATCACCATACTCAGAAAAATGCTGTAAGAAAAATTACTATAACGTTGTAGAGGTCGTTTTGTAGAAAATGCAATCCAGATTTGTAGTAAAGTTAACTAACGCATTTTCTCTAGCTTCATATGGCTCCTTTTACAAAATTAGTATCTGTTTGCTTTTAAAACATTTCACACATGCATATTGATATTTTTAATAGCACACCTGTTTCCAAAAAATCTACTACTTATTCTTTTAAGACAAACTGTAATGATAATAATAAACGGATTATTTATTATAAAATAAAGAGTTCTCGCTCAGTCGAAAATGTTAGACGTGGGTCATAATTTCCGACTCGTTGGTTTCCATCAGCACGCCGCGCCGTAGACAGTTCTGAGTTTCGAGAGTTACATTGTGAAAACGATTAATTTTGCACAAAAAATAGTAAATAACGAAGTTATCAAAAATTAGCAATGAAACAAAATAGCTCGTAACGCCATATTGGGGAAGTGGAAGTGGCACTAACTAACTGTTAATAAATAGAACTGTGGAATTGTTGTTTAGACCTACATTCAATATTTAGAATGTTACCGTTTGTTTTGCGTTTTTCGCAGTGGTGGTTGTAGTTGCGGATGAAACGTCAGTTTCAGAAAGTAACTTGAACAATTCGACTTCGCTAGCGGAACTCGAACGAAATAATCCGGAACTGGACGTCGAAACGAATGCAAATCTGACGTCCGAAGACGATGCGTTGAACGCGAATCGTGACAAACGAACATTNTTTTTAAAGTAAAAGAAAAACAACCTTTTATATACTTTGTATTATATTTGATTATAGCATTTCACGTTGAGGTTGTTCAGTTTTTTTTTATTTCTTGCAAAATTTTCAAAATCACTGGATTGTAGTTTTTCCCATATCCGGGAAGAATATTGAATTTAAGCGGCTGCTGTAATGATAAACATAAGTAAGTAATTAAAAAATATGTGTTTATTTTATGTCATTGGGTTTTCTCTGTGTTGAGATAACTTTTTTCGTCTGGATTTTCCGCGCTATTATACTATACACTAAAACTTTTTAATCGTCGATTTAATTTTGTGGAAATTGAGCAATTTGAATTGTTTATACAAAAATATTTTTTTTTCCTGAAAAACAAACAACTATGCTTCAAAACATTACAATAACTTGCTGTAAAGTTGCCTAAATCGAACAGCACCAATTACAGAATGCTAATTCCTCAGTAACATGCTTTCAAAGAAAGTGTCACTATCACTTTCGATGTTCTTGAAATTTGTAGTAATGAGAATTGGCCCAGCCAACATTCTTGCGTTGAAATTTAGGTTCGTTTTATATTCTGTGCCCCTCCTTTTACTTGACATAAACCGTATTATTTACAATACATTCACTTGCACCAACGCTAACAATGAATTCGTTGTGGTACATCCGGCACTTAGCGAAAACCCGTCCTTTGGGCTACCGATCATAAACTTTATAGTAAGTAAGCAATTAAGTACTTACTTACACCTTCTAATGTGAAAGGCTACTGATTTTATCCCCAACATTCAAACGAATTTCAATCGACATCAAATAAAGGGGAACTTCTCAATTCGACTGCATTTTTTTGCATATGTACACTCAGAGAAAACTGTAGAACAAACTTCTACAATTGTAGAACTTTTCATTACAAATAGTAGCGAATATAGGGACAGAAACAAGTTGTAGTGAAAATTAATATAATATTGTAATTACTTTTTTGTCTACAAACTGTTTGTCTCTGTACCACAACGTTAAACAATATGTACTACAAGTTTCTCTTAAAAATTACTTTTCATTGTAGGATATTTCAATACAATAATTAGAAAAAAA
>NW_020438928.1:132231-133987 GCF_000699045.2 Agrilus planipennis
CTAAAAATATTTTTAATGAAGTTTGATTTGAAATAGGTATCTACGTCATGATTTACAGGTAGCAAATATACTTCTTCATTATTTATAATAAATAAATACAATTATTTAACCAATTGATCCTATATATCGAAATAAATTCAGTCCTTTTAAAACTGAGCTAACTTTTCGATTCTTAATGAAATTATGCGAAAGTGTTAGCACTCGTCAACTTTAGTATGAAGTGGGACGGTTTTATATTATAAATTTAGGACATCTTTTCCATCCTAGTTAGGGTAAGAACCATCCTCAAAATTTCAAATGATTGGGAGCATCGAGTGCTTCATGAAATGAATGTTTTTTAGAGGGGTTTTGTAGTAATACTAAATTTATTATATTGAAGCAACTAAACTAAAGGTTTATGCCCCTCCTCCAAGTGCTTTGGAACTATTGTGAGAATGTATTGTTCATCAATGGTTCAAAATGTCTGACAACGTTTTAATGAAAATCTATTTTACTGCCAGGAAATTAATGCACAACATTTTCAATTCTGTTGTAACATAAAGTACAGTTCATACAGAAATATACTATTCATTCGCAAACAATTCCTTCAATATAATAAATTTTGGTATTACCATAAAACCCTTTCAAAAACCTTTAATTTCATATATCACTCGACCCCCTTACCATTTGAATTTTTAAGAGCGGTTCTTGCCCTGCCGGGGGTGCTAGGGAAGTCACCGTAAATTTATAACATACTAATGTTGACGTGTCCGATCATTTTGGCATTATAACTTCTTTACAAACCGAAACAACTTCGTATTTGTTGGCGCCTGCATTTATTTTTTATTAATTCTCTATCTTTTCATTTCGAGGTTCAATCCACATAAGATAATAGAACTGAAGAAGTTTATCGTGCACGTGTAGGCGCGGCTGGTGTGGGAAACGTAAGTAATACGTTTCCCAAAGCTCTCGTAATCTGACGTGAGTATACGTTTTCGCACTTTTTTCGTGAATCACTTCGTACATAAGAACGTACCTAGTAGGCTTTTAAAGCATTATCGTGAGCGATTTAATTAACCTTGCCTCCTACACTTTAACATGACCTCTGGTTTTGCGACAGTTCGCCACTACTCTCGTACCGCTCGAGACGTTTAATAGCCGTTCCGTTCTGCCGCAGGCCGTACCGCCTTACAACTTCTACGGCTGGGAGTCAGTGGACGCGAAACGTCCAAAGCTGCTGCTATAATAACAGAAAACAGCTGTACCCGCGAGTTTACGTGCTTCATACGTGATTGTTATTAAACACCGAATATTTACGCTAGAAGTTGCAGCCCTGGGAAAGGTCGAATCCAGAACGAAGATGCGGGAACCCCTTTTCGCTGCTCCCTGGATATTGGTTAGTTTTTACTATTTTACATTTCTTAACTATAAGTATAATTTGAAAAATTGTTGTTTGCCTACTTTAAATTATTGGGATTCTTAACAATTAAAGATTATAGAGTCGATAAAAAGCAATTGTATTTTGCGACGTTCTGTCATCTTTATTGAGGCTTCCTCAGGTTTTAGTGCTTTACTGTTTCTATTATTGACAAATATAAAATATAACTATAAATATAATTTGGAAAATTATTGTTTGCCTACTTTAAATATTGGAGTTCTTGGTTAAACTATATAGAGCCAACAAAAAGCAATTATTTTTACGACTTTCTGCCGAGGTTTCCTCAGGCTTTAGTACCCTACAACTTTTATTAATGATACAAGATAGACATATACGATC
>NW_020438928.1:135703-147309 GCF_000699045.2 Agrilus planipennis
GCCCTGGGAAAGGTCGAATCCAGAACGAAGATGCGGGAACCCCTTTTCGCTGCTCCCTGGATATTGGTTAGTTTTTACTATTTTACATTTCTTAACTATAAGTATAATTTGAAAAATTGTTGTTTGCCTACTTTAAATTATTGGGATTCTTAACAATTAAAGATTATAGAGTCGATAAAAAGCAATTGTATTTTGCGACGTTCTGTCATCTTTATTGAGGCTTCCTCAGGTTTTAGTGCTTTACTGTTTCTATTATTGACAAATATAAAATATAACTATAAATATAATTTGGAAAATTATTGTTTGCCTACTTTAAATATTGGAGTTCTTGGTTAAACTATATAGAGCCAACAAAAAGCAATTATTTTTACGACTTTCTGCCGAGGTTTCCTCAGGCTTTAGTACCCTACAATTTTTATTAATGATACATATAAAATGTAACTAATAATATAATTAGAAAAATTGTTGTTTAGATGGATTAAATATTAATCGATTGGTAAGTAACAGTTAAAGCATGTTAAACTACCAGTAATTAATTGTATTTATGTGACGTTCCGTCCCCTTTATTGGGACTTCCTCAGGTTTTAATGTTCCATGTCAAATCATGAATTAGAACACAAAATAAAAATGTTTACCCAAAAATCGTTCGTCGTTATTATTAATAAATAGATACAAAGCCCTTAAATGCGACTAAGGCATAAATTAAAAAATGTAAATGCTTACGTCAAATAATATGTCTAGCCTTCAGCGTTAATCCACTATACACCTAATAAATATAACATTTTTTACTATTCTTACACAATTTATCAACATGCGTTATTTTGTAATTTAGAAGTCAGTAATAGGTACCTAATTAATTATTAAATACCATTCAATTAGCCATTTTGTGGGTAATTTATTTTTTTAATGTTTTAAGTGTTGATGAATAAATTTTCCAATTCCGTATTTTTTAATTTTGTTTAAAAGTGTAACCAAAGTNTATTTATTAAAAAGTAAATAGCGTCATTTTTTGCGTAAAATAATAGTTCTTAATGGAGTATATAAAAAATTGAAAGAATTCCGTTGCTTTAATTTTTTATAAAACAAAAATCTACATGTTTAGTGGCCCGCTCTTAAAATGTAACTGCAACCCCACGAGACAGTATATCCTTCATTTAGTGCTACGTCTCTTCAGATTTCTTTAAAAAGGCATAAGACATTACTTCACCTATGCTGTAATAATGTTCTCGAGGTCATGAAATAAATTGGACCATTTATTTAAGCTTGTCGTAGTTGCAGCCTACTTACAGAATAAAACCCACGTCTCGCCACTACAAACCACTTTGGCATAGAAGTACTTTAAACATTGTCTTTTTCTTAAAGGTACTTGACAAGTTTAGCAATAATACAACTGTGGTTTTGTTGACTTTTATCCTACATAAACTCGTAAATAAAATGGCAAGTTTGAGCATATGCTTTTCTGTTTTTGTTTATTTATAAATTTTGAAAATAACCGATATTTGGAAACCAAGAAGTAATACTTCTTCAATGAAAAAATAGCTATGTGATAGACAATCTGAACTTTGAAGGGCGAAACGTCGGAATTTTGTTAAATATTTATAGTTGTACTGGTTTTACCCGCAGCTTCGCTCTCATCGATGTCCTAAAGATCATCGACGACTAAATAAAACTAATTTTTCTATTCCTCGGGAACAGTATTCTTTTTCTGGATGAAAGTTACCCCATGTCCTTTTCTGTACTCCTCACCACGTGGGTACAAAATTTGATAATAGGTTTTATCCGCGACTTCATTCGCGTTGGTGTCCTAAATGCGTCTCAAAAGTAATCGCCGACCACATAAAACTAATTTTTCAGTCCCTCGGAAACACACTTTTTTTCTAGATAAAGGATACCCAATGTCCTTTTGTCTACCCTTCACAATGTGTGTACAAAATTTCATGATGATCGGTTACATATGTAATTAAGATGTGAAATGGTAGCAAAGAAAGGAACCCATATTCGCATTTGTTACATTAGTTAGGATTTTCCTAAAAAGTTCAGTCAATGTTTCATCTAAAATGATTAGAGACAATGGAGAAATATTACCTAAGAATGCTATGTTCAGCTGTCTGTCAACAATATCTCGAGGAAATTTAACATTTATAGATATGCAAAGTACTCAACAATTTCAAAAATACTAAATTACGGTAGCCATAACAGGTTTCCTGTTTTTTTAATTTCTTCTATTCTTGAATGGCGTGTTGTAACTGTTTATAGCTTTTGTGATTTTTGTTTAAATAACTAGTTATTTCGCACCTTACCTTAAAGGCAAATATAAGCAGGTATTGATAGGTAGATTTTTTTAGATTTTTTTCTAAATCAGCTGCCATTTACTTAGAATGAACCTTCAGGGTAGACATATTATTCCGTTAAAATGAAAGAGCTTTTCTTGTTAAGGTTTATTAACAAATTGATAAAATATGAGTCTTATTAAAGTCAGAAAGTGAATTTCCAATGTCACGAACACAGCTAGTTGCAAATAAATATACATAATTAAAAAGTATCATATAGTATGTTCTACTTATTTTCGTATAAATTAAATACCATTAAAAAACTTCGACTTTCGTATCCTTACTCACAGATGTTGTGCATTGAAGAAATTTTGGATCTGCAGCATTCCTTGTCAATATATATATATATAACTGAATCATGGCTCGTGTGTAGGAATGAGCAAAATTGGTCTTAGTCTTCATATTGCGACAAAAAAAACGAAGACCGAACGAACAAAATCAAAACTAAAACCAAGACAGTAGATATATGCAAAACCAAAACCAAATATAAAAAAAGAAACTTTACCACTGTTTCAAAAAGGGGTTCTTCATTAATGTCTATTCTTTGTTTCTATGCCTAAATAATTATTGCTTGAAATATACAGATCAACCAATTTTTTTTAGACATTTTTTCTTCTTTCAAGTACCTTGTAGATACTAATTTTTCGCTAAAAGGTCAATTTATGCGTTAGGTAAGTACTCCAGTTTTCATAACTCTCACAACTATCGATAATATTTTCTTTAAAAATTTGTGCTTAAAAAAAGAAAAGTATCAGCCCAAGACTTAACACGTAAGAACGAGACCAAGACTAAGACTAGAAGTATTTGAGCAAGATCAAGACCAAGACCAAGACGGAATAAGCAAGACCAAGTACCAAGACTCGGACAATCTAGGTCTAGCTTTGCTCATCATCCGTAAATCAAATTGAATTACACCAAATTTAATTAATATCTGAGTAACTTTTCATAATATGTATATGAAGCGTTTTTTATCTATAGGCAAACAGCAGATCATCGTATTCATGTAGATGGTATCAGAAATGCGAAAAATGCGTACCTGTATACCTATTGCCAACTTATTTGAACTTGTTACTTGTAACTGACTTCCTGTGAAGACCTACTTACATTTTTGAACAATGCTGATGAGAAGAGCATGAGAACAGACATCAATTTATACATGCATACTTCATGCAGCACACCTTTCGCATAGTTTAACTCGATAATACATATACTCTGAAATTTGTAATGTAGTTCCTGTGTCAACTTTTGAATATTTGTGCGGGCGTTTTGCGTTAATTAACCTAGCGCCTCGAAATTTTTCGAATTACTTACTCGATATGTACGCGTGTTGTTGTTTGTCATTGTGCCGAAATTGCCCAACAATGAACGTATTATGAACTGATGATCTTTCGCACAATGAACGTCCTTATTGTCTTTTTTTGTACATATGTACACATTCCGCTGTAATTTTCTTGCTTCTTTATTAGAGGTTTAACTCGATTTACAAACATTGCAGTTCTTTGATAGTAAGATCTCAAAGATTTACTCTTTAGTCCCTCATTTCAGTAAAATAAGTCAGTGCTATTTTGTTTTATTAGGACACCTATTAAAAGCAGAATCAGGAGTAAAGAGTGGCAGGGGGGGAGATCTAGATTAAACTAACTAATCGCAAATATTTAAGGATGAAGGATCTTCCAGTTTTCAGGAAATGCGAGAATTAGTTCAGGATTAGATAGTATTCAACCAGGATAAAGGATAATATCCTCAAAAATAGTAACCACAAAAAATTCTTTTTCCGTATTAATTTAACATGTATCTACTAGTACTAATGTATACTACTTCTTTTTATAATCTCCTTTTTCAAACGATTGACCGATGGCATTTTGAGTGGTGATTGTACTAAGACTAGTCACAACCAAGTATGTCATTCGCAAAGAGCAATAAAACTTTTGGGAATGAATTCATAGGCTTCAGCGAGAAGCCCGGAAGATGTTTAGAACCAATACCAATTGTGAAAATTTTAATAATTATTAATAATATTGAATGTTATATTCAATTTGTCAGACGACTATAAACATCGTATAGACTCCGGCCGTGAAAGCCTGCAAGCATATATTTCACTGTATTAATTTTATTTGACTTTGAATTCACTATCTTCTTTAGAATATATATGCAGTGTTTCAATTTATCATTTGAAATAATCCTTAATAAAATTGCAAGTAAACACAGAATGTTTTTTCAAGAAATAATTACACTATGTGACAATACCTATATGTATAACAGTTGTTTTTTATTAAATGACTGTAGCAGTAAACAAGTTTATAAAATGTAAAATGTATGCAGTAAAATATTTTCTCTTATTTCGAAAAGTAAAGACCGGATCGAAAGACATAATAAGGGTGCCCTGGGCGACAGTGAAGTGAAAGTTTTATTGTTACGCGTCGATATGTAACCCGTTTAAACTACAAAAAAAAATAACGTGCAAGGAGAAATTGCTAATTTGTGCTTTTCGACGAAGCGTGTGTCTTTCAAAAGAGGAATTTCTGGGAGAGTAACCAAGAGCATTGTTAACGTCAACTCTAGCAAAAAAAGTCGTTTAAAAATAATTTAAAAACATTTAAAATAGCTATACAATCAAAGCAAAAGATTATATAAATTTTAATGCCCTCATAATTAAGATAATTCCTAGATGTTCCTAACCCCATCAGGCCCATAATAGGAAGGCCAATAACTGCGCCTTCTAAAATGATATTACATCCTATTCCATAATGTTGATTTTCCTTTTTAAGTTGTTTGTCATAACGATGTCATACAAAATAGGTATTTTAATGTTGATGTTGGCGCCATGAAAATTAGAAAACAATCAACTCTATCGGAACTTAATCCTTCTACTATCTTTATTTTTCTTTTTTAATGTAATTCTCCTGACCACACATTAATTCGAACTTAAAATGTTAGTTTTTATCGTTGTTCTTTCTGTAATTTGAGATTTGTTTAAGGCCAACTCGATAAGTACAATGTTATTGTGAAATTAAGTGCCTTCCGGTACCTAATAAAGTAAATATCGTAAACATAGCACAAGGTTTCTAATATTACGTCTACTTGCATTATTATGGTTAGCTAATTTCCGTTATCGTACAAATAATTTTGCTAATTCTGTTTGTCGTTTCAACCGTTTTGGTTCATGGAAGCGGCACTAGAATTTTATAATTTTTTTTTTAATAAGTAGATAATTAAATATAGTATATTGAAGGCCCACTATATTACCCATAGTGAGTGGAACAAACGGCCTTTGGAAATATACAACAAAATATGATAAGTCTTACAGACACTAATTTTGAACTTCGAAATAAAGAAATAAATAGGGGAAATGTCCTTGAATTTTCTACCAATGGAACATTTTCCGAATCCTTGGCTAGTTTTTCCGCAAAATGAATGTAATAATTGAATTTAGTATGTCTGAATTAATCAAAATCGATTCTTTTAATTTGATTAAAATTGGAGAAAATTTTGGTGAACTTTGACTATCGATAAAAAAAAAACGCCCCATTCTGCAATAATCTCAGACAGCCATCTTGGAGAACAAATTTGTATTGTAGCGAGCTTTTTTCCTTATCGTTAGCATATATTGTTAGATAAGAAATAAAGTGTGACCAAACAAAGCTTAACCTATTAAGTTGCCAACTCTATTGAACAGGCTGTATGTTAAATATTTTTGCAGATTTAACAGTATTTTTAAATAGAAGCAATTAAACGTAACGATAAATCGACACAACTTGCTATTTAAGCTAAAACCGAAAGCCAGCTAAATAAACCATTACTCTATAATTATTTTCGCCTTTTAAATACTCGTAAAAAGTCCTTTAAGAGTTTAATAAACGCTCTTTTCCATGAACTAATGGAAAAGAAACTAAAAGCTTAATTCCGTGTAATTTTGGTACAATTTTCTACTAATTAAAAATTTCACCTCAAATTTCTGTGCTCCACATTCGCGATGAGGCCACGTTCTCGATATGGCAAAATGAGCAATTTGTTTCAAATAGGCCAAGAAATCGATGGAAAATTAAGTGCATTTAAATTAAATAATTGTCAATATTATCAATTTCTGCAACTTAAAAGAACTTATAAAAACAGAAACTTATTACAAAAATGCATTAATGTTTAATCAACCGATAATGTTTTTAATTACTTTCTTCAACTGTATACTTGCAGGTTTTTCACATAAAAAATGAAATTGCAAAGTAATTGATATTGTAATTTGTAGTTGCTCAAGCATCGATTTCCATATTGTCTCCAGTAATAGTTAAAAGAATTACAAACCTTGAAATTTACCTTCCAGTTACAATAAAAAAACTCGTGAACACGGCAATTAATCAGGATTATTTATATATAATGACAAATTTAGTGCAGATTATGCCAACATTGTCTCAGGACAGAATTATGTGAATTGACAAATGCACTAGATAACATTGGTAAAATTTTATTGACAAACAGACTGCTGTGAATCGTTTACATTGTTAGATTATTTTAACTTCAAAAGATCCACATGACTTTAAAGAGACTTAACTGATAATTAAATAACCACTTAATTAACTAATCATTTCTACATTAGTTTAAACAACACTTAAACTAATTATTAAATGAGAAACTCCGGAAGATGCTTATTTAAAAAAAGTTTTTTATTTACTCGATTCTAAACAAAAAAACAGTAGCTAAAGAATATGGAATATTTTAGTTTTAAGGAAATGAGAAGGTTAGCTCAGAATAGAAAAAAGTGGAAGTGCGTGTCCAACCAGTCTGACTGACGACCTTATCATGTTGATGATGATGATACTGGTCTCAAATATGTGCTTACGTTTCTGTATAGATGCTATCAGAAACGCCGGTGCAGTTGGCAATCGCCCAATCAGTCATGCGCTACATTATTCACTCACGATTGATAATTTTTTGTATCAAAAACGACTATTTTAATTGACTTAAAGCCGGATAAAAAGTATAACCGATCGTTCCGTTTTAGCTAATTTACTAAAGCAAATTGTTATTGTTCTAATGCAAATGTACCTAAACAAACGATATTATTCGATTAGTGCAAGGCGAACTGTGACTAAATTCAAATAATTTACTCTCCTCACGAAATACATATATAGATGAAAAATGTTACATTAGATGCAAGCGAAACAGAAAATTTCATTGCTTAGTTATTTATAAATAATATTTAGTGATTTCCAGAGCCCAATATACATACATAAATACGTTTGTTGTGGGCGGTGCCCGGGATTCTAAAAACATTAAGTTTTTCTATTACGACAACAACCCAGTGTGACCTAATCACTGTAGCTCCTCAGCTCCCGTGTATGAGATTACCCATGTCGTAACCTCAAGCTTTTTTTTCTTCATCCTGTCTTCTTATGTTATTATCTCATTTCGTTCTTTATCCCGACATTATCTGTCCTACGTCAATAATATTTCACCAACATCAAAAACCAATGAAACAATTCGGAAAATTTTAATGAAACTACCCGAGAACTACTGAAGCCCCATGGTACTTTTTCCAATGAAAAAAGTGCTAACAATTCTAAACTTGCACTCATTCTATGAAAGCCCCATCCCCGCCCTATTTATACATGAATAATTGTTATGTACGGGATTGGTTACTCAAAAAGAAAATGTGAATACCTTTGAAGAATTATTTATGTCACAGTGAGTGCCATAGAATCAATCAATTTTAACATAATATTTTCTTTTATTTTCGCTTTATTATTATTATGAATCCCCAATAAGTAGGTAAGGGGTTTAAGCGAAACGTAACACACCTTCTCAGTTTCAAATCGCTTAAGATTAAGTGATCTTTCACTAAGTTTGTACCGCATGCAACGAAAGACAGCTTCCGGTAATATAAAACTTCTGCTTATTGATTCATAAAATTCATTTACATTTATCATGAAGATTATGTAAATCACGGGAGAGACGGTTTTGGTTTATTATAATCACTTCGGTATCTATTTGAATATTTCAGAAATTCCACGATCTCGTCAAGATTTCACACCGTCGTCATTGTCGAATTTCTGGAAAACTGAAACGAAAACCCAAGCTGCTATGATAAACAATATGCCTGCCTCGTAATTGACATCTTTTCTGTTTATACAATTGCAGAGCACCGAATTGATTATTTTTTACTTTTGTTCTATGAAAATAGCAGACGATTTAAAATTAGCGAAACATCACTTATTCTTAACCCGACAAAACTATCTTAATTATTCTCATCTAAAACCCTTACTAATTCGGGATTCGTCTGTAGCGAAGTATTTACAATACGGTTGTGATTTATCTTATACGGACATAGTCGTTCAAAATATTCTAAACTAATTTATTAAATGGAACTTTCTCTTTCCTCTTCCGAACGCGGTATCACAGATCTTAACGTTATGCATAATAATTAACATAAATAGAAATGTCGATATTACCAGGTAGATATGACATGACGGTTCGTTAATGTCACTTTTACACCGGACAACACATCAGAAAAGTAATCTTTTTTTTAATTATCAAATTGACTAGCTTTGCCTAAGGTACCTACTCATGTTTATTTATATCTGTGTATCGACACCTCTTATTATGCATAATTATAGGTGGTGTTCTTTCCACCTATGCACTTAGATAAGTTAATATTATTGTTATTAATTATTGATGACGCGTTAGCAAACGGGAACATTTACTATGAATCATGTTCTGTGAAAAGTGAAATGTTCAGTAGAAAAATGTCTATAATAGGTTTTGTATATAAGCGGTAAAAACCAATGATCGTGTGTAAATAAAAGTAAATTTGTTTATACTATCGATAAAGTTTCACTAGAAATCGCGCCTGTGATTCATTTTGGCTATAAACTAAACTAAATTCAATACTGAAATATAATATAATAATATAATATGCACTTGTAATTTTGAGTGTAAAAGAAAATAATAAAAACAAGGACTTCGAGCCACAAATAAAAATAATTGTTGTTTAGTTAAACCATATGCATTCTTTTGCAACTGTTATCCGAAAACGGATTATCCAAAACACGTAAAAAATGAAATATCACTGCTTTATCCGAAATATCGATTAGGAACTGTCGATTATCCAAAACAAAATCTACGAACTACTAATTGGAGACGGTAATGATTTATCTACATGATCTTTATTGAAATTCCTATTGGAAAAAGTGGTTGAAGGAGGTAATCTAACTGATTACTATCTAAAAGGAATTAATATCATAGCCGTCGTGTACTGGATAGCCGATACCTAGATCAGTCCCGAGCATACTAAAATCTTGAAAAAAATTGGCTGGACCTGAGGTAACTTACCAGGAATTAACATCCGAAGAAGGTGATGTAGATAGTGAAAATTCGTACGAACTAGCAAGGGCCATAGTAAAAGGGACGGGTTGCCACGGGCATAGGGACCATAAAAATAATATCGGTCCTTAGTTCGGTGTTCACTGAACTCTTGCAGACGACGCCGAAGGACTGTCTAGAGTTGATCTGACTGAATTAAGGAGTGAAGCCAGTTGAACTGGAAGCAGAAAAGAGGACAAGTCGAAAGTAGGTCTTGAGTAATAAGGCACTATTGTATATTGAACAACAATCAGAAGCCAATGCAATAGATGTTCTCTTGCAGTTATTTTTGATAAGTTGGTGGAAACACCAATTTAACCGAAATTTCGTTTATCTGAAGTAGATTCAGTATCGTGGATTTCGGATAACCAGGAATCTACTGTGTATACATATGGTACTCGAGAAATCGTCAACAAGATCTTTCTCTCCCGAAAATTTCATAAAAATACATGTAATCGTGATGCGCGCGGCCTTGTCACGCACGCGAGAACCGTGCGACCAATCGCCCCGCACCCTTTTTTTGATGAACCTACAATACCGAAGCGCATTTAACTGCTATTTCATCACCTTCTAATTGCTATTAAGTATATAAACTTTTTTTAATTTGTATCCATGTATAGCCCCCAATAGAAATATTTTTTTACAATTTTGCGTTTTTCCAGATTATTGCTTCATGTTTTATGAGACTGATAACAGAGATTCTACTGCCATTTTTAGTTCTCAAAAAAAGTTTAATGAATTTGAGTAGGTAGCTTGCAAAATATGTAGCTATCTAATAGGCTAAATGCTTATGTTCGTTTACTAAGAAGTATCATATTAATCTTCTTCTAGATTTGAAACCTTTTCAGTTATCAGTAACGGCTAATGCTATTAGCATTAAGACAATACAATACGTAAACGAGTTTTTCTCACTTTATCCTGTCCATTTACGGGGTACTTGCTAAACCTATTTCCCAATAAACGTTGCATTGAAAGTAACTTAATCATTCTAATTTTTTCGAGCAACAAGCGACGACGTCAAGGTGAAAAAACCCACATTCATTCACAGCACTTCAATAGACTTAAAAAGAAAAAAAAAAAATAAGTGAGCAGCTGTTTACGAGATACCGATAGTTATTATTTATACAAACGGATTCTTCGGACTTGAAGTAACGAGAGTGTTTTTGCAAATCGAAATATTATCGAATGATGCAACAGCACTGGTTTCATTGGAACAACTTCCGTCATTTAACAAAAATAGACGACCATTAAAAATAATGGGTAGTGCAAACAAGTGCGTGAATGGTTTCCAATGAAAAAGTAGCATCGGTATGCGGCTACCTAATTGCCACAAACAAAATAGTTAACTTCTGCCACAAAATATTGGCGAGAATTGGTCATGCATTATAAACATCTTTTGTTTACGCAACTATTCAAGATTTATTGTAAATTCCAAATTAAACGTTGACATTTTGGTATTTTACGTTTAAGATTTCGTTTCCTCCAAATGTTTTGACTACACATTTTGATAATTATTTTCACGTTTATCCGCTCCTAAAAGTTAGTAGAAAACAGATAGTCAAAAATTTTTGCAAATTAAAAGCAGGTCTGAAAATTGAATAATTAGAAAATTTGCAGATAATAATAAAGTCTACTTCCTTTTATTTTTAGTAGCTCATTCACCACCTTTGTATTATCCAATTAGATGGTAGAAAACATAATTAAAACTATTACAGGCCTGACGCTGGAAGCTGGCGGAAATTTTAAAATGGCGTGGATGCGCGGTGGCAAAAGTAGGCAGTTTTAGGTATAAAGATTGCAGCCCTCATTCTTCAGTATTCCTATCAGGGGCGTAGATTAAATATTTAAAAATAGGGATCAGTGAGCAAGTAATAGACAGACAAACAGAAGAACTAATTGTTGATGTTGGTGACAGTGATAGAG
>NW_020438928.1:147463-156362 GCF_000699045.2 Agrilus planipennis
TTAAGACAGCAGGTAAAAGTTGGTCTGTGTTCTGTCGGAGCTGCCTGCGACGCGCTGATGAGATCCAAAAAGATCGAAATCGCGATCCGCGTCTGGCAGTTTCGACAGAATACAGACCACTTCGAATTATTTTGTTAGTACGCTACTGTCCCATCTGTATTAATACTATAATTTACGCCTACTGAAAGCTCATTTGTGTATCGGTTCCAAGTGACACCCAAATAGGTCATAAATGGGCAAGTACCTGCGCGATCGCTCGCCAGCTTCCTTCGTCAGACCTGTACTTTTATTCAGTAAAATAGAAGACTAAAAATTAAATGTGTAACGTACACCTTTTCCTATTTCTAATAAATAATCATCTCCAAAAAGTATGTTCGTTATAAATACCTAATATATATCTACCCTTATTGTTTAATTGAACTTCCTTATTAATGCAACCAAATGCATTCTTCCAAAAACTTATTTATCACATTTATTTTTATTACATATAAATACTAGTAGCTCTACAAGTTTGACAACTCTCAAGCTAAATTTCTTATAACTATGACATTTTATTTCCGCAAAAGGTTATTTTTGTTAGTAGTGCATTAAGTAATGTAAATAAATTTATAGTTCCTCTTATTGATATTTATTATACATTTAACGGGTTTATGACATCAACCGTTATTTTAGATATTACTTTCAATTTCAAATACTTTTTTCTTTACTCTCTCGTCATTGTTTAAGAATTTTGTAAATATCTATTCGAAATCATCCAATATCAAATCGTAAATACCAAGTGTAACCAGTATTTAGCATCATGACCGGCAATTAGTTTTTTAGAATCAATAATATAATGAATTATTAAAGAAGGAATGAAAATAATACTGCAAATCATAAGAAAAGTACTTGAAAAAGAAAAAATACAACTGAACCTGGAAAAGTCGACAATGCTGGTATTCCACAAGGGTGGAAGAAGACAAAAGAGCAAATGAAAATGAAATAATGATTAGACAGAGGAGGTCAAGGAATTCATTTACTTATACTACACATTGAATATATAAACGTGACGAAACCCGCATAAAAAAAGGAAGAGACAAGGCTATAGCAGCAATGATACTTGATATTGATACAACTTTAGAGGATAGGAGAAAGGAAATTTGGCGACTTCGAAAAGAGAATGATGATGTTAGATGTTTTAGTTAAAAGTATATTAAGGTATATAGTAGGAATAGGGGGCATCAAAGGTCAAAAAGAAATATGAAAAATTAGAAGCACGTATGAGGATTTAAAATAGGAAGAAAAAGGAAGACCTTCAAAATATAACTGTTCAAAGGGAACAAGACTTGGACGTTGCACTAGCAAAATATAAACCACTAAAAGAAAGCAAAAAATTAATGACTGAAAACCACGATTGACAGAGGGAGCAGTATATGATCGAATTCTGAGAGAAAGGAATAGAA
This sequence comes from Agrilus planipennis, assembly GCF_000699045.2. Classification (NCBI taxonomy): domain Eukaryota; kingdom Metazoa; phylum Arthropoda; class Insecta; order Coleoptera; family Buprestidae; genus Agrilus; species Agrilus planipennis. The sequence goes on from NW_020438928.1 coordinate 148,906, forward strand.
AACGAAGAAAAAAAGAAAAGATGAAAATTATTTCAGTTGTAGTACTTATTACTATTTGTTATTCTATGAAGATAAATAGATTTAATATTAAATAATTAAGTTCAAGTCCCATAAGGAAAGAAACGTCATAAAATAGTTAGCAATAATCGAAAGAAGTGATTTCTGCACTTGACACTTGTTTCTTCTGAGTTGTAATAAATATGAAACGTGCTAAAATTGCTTAATTGAAATAAAAACAAAACAAAAGAAGGTTGAATTTAAAACGAGCCACATTGCAATCTACGTGAACTTGTTTTTTAACTGCCTTTAACCGTAGAAAGCAACATTGTGTACTTTAACTGAATGAAAGTATCATAAAATTCCTTCCAAATTCGCAGAAGTAATATTTTTAATATTCGAAATGAAAGTAAAGCAAATAACTATCTAAAACTTCAAGCAAGACTGCTTTTATCGAATCAGAACGAACATTTAAGTAAATATCTGATCTGTTCTAAAAATTCAGGAAAAATGTACCATTTTTTTGTAATATTAATAGGTACATGTATTTTTAATTAGGAATTGAGTTTGAAGTCGTAGCCGTTTTGAGAAATTATTTCTGTAGACTTTTCGCTTACAATTTCAAGTTCTACTTATGATGATCGATTAGTGAATAATTTACACTAAAAGACTTCAGTCGCTTACAACGCTGGAAAGTTTTAAATGAGTTGTACTTGTCTTTTTTTATCCCAAAGGTAGTTACCAGGTTATTAATAATCGGAAATAGGAATTATCGTTTTATATAGTCTATACGTAACGGACTTTGTCTAAATGACTTAAATAAGAAAAAAAAATTTTCAAGCTAAGTATCTTACATGTTAAGATGTTAGCCTACATATAGAATTGAATATTGAAAATCGATTAATAAATCATTAAATAATAACAGACACGATGATATAATATTAACAACGATATTTAGCATTCTATCTCTGTGAATATGATTATATTTAAGATCACAGCTTTTCAACTTTAACATCATAACTCTTTTAAGCGTCGTTTGAATAAATTGATTTTGTAATTAATAATTCGAATGACATATTTACTCATCACTTAACTATTTAATAGGTAGGTACATGACATTTATCTAATGCAAAAGGATAATATAAACGTAAGTAATTAATATGGATAAATTCAAACTAATCTTGATTCATGCTTTCGCGGTCATCTCTGATGTAATTGTTAGTTTTCGGGAGACTTTTTGATCGTCTTTGCGATCGAGGTTTCTTATCCTCGTTGTTTTGTTGTTTCGGCTGGAAGACGTCATGGAATAATGAAATGGAAAGAGAGCTTCAGAAGATGTCGTCCACGCAAATCAACGATACATTTAGGAGAAGAAGCCTTTCAATCAACATCATCCAAAAAATTCAAGTGGATAGTTGCCTCAAAATTAACTTGCTGTAATTTCGGAATTTATTTTTTAATATTTGTCACCCTACATGACGGAAGGAGTAGTAGGGATATGAACAGAGTATAGCGCAGGGTCGTGCGCCTTTAATAAAAAGAAGTCACTTCTATGCTTGCGAACGGTTAATTTAGAATTCGAAAAAGGTTGTTAAAGGTGTATGTTTGGAGCGCGGCGTTGTATGGGTGCGAAACATGGACAGTGGACGCGGCGGAAAGGAAAAGGTTAGAAGCGTTCGAAATGTGGTGTTGTAAGCGAATGATGAGGATGACGTGGATAGAAAAGATTAGAAATGAAGGGGTATTAGAAAGAATAGGAGAACAGAGGACTCTATGAAAGTTAATAATAAGTAGGCGAGATAGGTTGGTAGGACACCTTCTCAGGCATGAAGGTCTAGTCGGAGACATATTAGTGGCAGAAACAGGAGTTAGGAGGGGTAGAGGTAGACCTAGATTAGATTACTATTCGTAAATAGTTAAAGATGTAGGTTGTTCTACTTTTAGGGAAATGCGAAGTTTAGCTCAGGATAGGAAAGAGTGGAGGTACGTGACCAACCAGTCTTAGGACTGACGACCTTATGATGATGATGATGATGGAAAACGATAAAAAATCACTAAACTTGACTAAAATTCTTTCGGATTTGTGCTTCAAATTTTACAATACAAATATGACATTAAAAGAGATACCTACCAAATTTGTTACATTACATATGAAAAAGATACACACATATTACACTGACAAGAGAGAAAGTCTCGCGCCACGCGAAACGAAGCATAACGATCTCATGGAAATGACAATGGCACTTACATCTGAATCACACATTGTATTTCACGCTATTATTATGCAAGAAGAATAGTTCTTCTGGATATTATCTTAAAGATCTAGTCATTTCTTACGCACCAACATTTAACCATTTAATTGAGAGTACTATAATTCGGACCGTGGTCTAAATGGACTGTCAGGTCGTAGCAGTTAGTTTAAACCACAACCCCTTAGTCCTAATCATAATTCTAAAATGGATTTCGGTCGTATTATATTAAACCATTTAATTGCTACCGACAACTGAGGGAGTCGACTGAGAACTAACGTCAATGTTAACTCAAGTTGAGCCTTATCTTTTTCTAAAAATTACACCCGAATGATGATAGTGGTTTTTATGTAAAAGCACTTTGTCAAAGAAACAGCCAAAGAGACGCAAAGCTGTTTTGTAACAAATAATGGTCTTAATTCCATCACTTATCTTATATTCTCAACTACGTTTTTAAAAATATTTTCAAAGTGCTAACACGCAAGGGTACACCACCTTGTTTTATTGTTCAGAATGTTTATTAAACGTACGGCAAAACTTGATGGATTGTTTGGAATCCTGCTTCGTTTCGAAGACATTGAGCGATAAATTTCGACAATAAGAGTCTACATCTTATTGCCTAAATATTACATAGGATAATGCTTCTTGATCTACAAGAAAAACTGTTGTAAATGACTATCACAACTTCTTTAGCCAGTAAGCCTTCCATGTCAACCATAACTTTTCGCTTTGGTAATGTCGATATTAGAATACGTGTCCGCAGTGAACAGGGTGAGTCTTTTTATGGCCTATTTATTCCACACATTCTATCTATTATGAATAATATTAAATCCAGAATTTTCTACAATCGCTATTTAATCACATTGTCTGTAACATATCTACCTCTACAAGTTTTAAAGGTATTACTATCTACAATATTATAAAACGTGTATTCTAAGCCAATAAGGTATTTCAAAGGCTACCCAGATAAATATGCAAGCAGTTGGACTAGTGTTCTAGATCTGTCTTTTTGCTTTTACTTTTTTGTCCTTATCTTGACGCATTACGAGATCGTGTGGCAGCAGCGAGCTTTAGTTTAATAAGGGTCACTTTTCCTTTCAGACAATCTCGGCATTCAGGCATCGTGCGTAACTTCATCACAGAAGCACATTGTTATTGTTCTAAGGCGGACACGTGCACGTGGATCAAGTTTTCACTTTTGACCATCTAAGTTCGTTTCAGCGTAAAATTTTTAAGATGACTTAATAAAATTGCGAAGTCTGTTAAGTAATAAAAATCGCTTCACAAAATGTAAAGTGTAGGTTTGAAGTATTTCACAGAAAGAATGTAATGGCTATTATTATTACGTGGATACCCCATTTACTGACAAAAGAGAGAAAAGGGTGAATAATGATGACCAAATTCAGGCACTTATGATGAACTACTTTCAATGCAAATACGTAATAATTGTAAGCTAAAATAACAAAATATCGTTCTACAATAAATCCATCAGTAAATGAAATTTAAAGTTTTTGAGGGTTGTCACGCTGTGATACCAAGAAATATTTAACAATCAAACAATTCATACGGTATCAACTCATCGTCAGTTATAAAAATTGGCAGTATTCATCATAAACGGCTGATTGTTTATTTGGATAATGCCTAATTCCCTCCTATATACCTGTTTTTAATTGGGGTTAAAATTTTCGGTATGTCGAATTCCCTCCTAATTATAAATCAATTGCCTCCCAACGGTGGCAGATAACCTTGAGTGCTAATTGCCACTATAAAGTCATAAAGAGTTGTTTAAATAATACAGCCTCACATCACATATTAATCTTAATATTATTGATATATTATAGACACCACAATAACAATAATAATTTTATCGGACTACCCTTCTATTGGTCAAATACAAGACAAACTAAAACTAATAAAGTTTTTCTGGATGATTGCATCANGCGCGGTGTGTTTACGAAGTGGCGCGACGTGGCGTGGCGTGACAACGAAATTGCGTGAACCGTACATGCGAATATACACAGGTAAATACGAGTACGTATATATTGAAAAGTATACCGGTATTCAACCGGCCGAAGACGTCTATTAGATAGATCTGCAATTTTTATCTTCACAATGTAGAGGTGATTTTACGGATGACGCCTAGTTCCCTCCCATATACCTGTTTTTAGTTAGGGTTAAAATTTTCGGTATGTCGAATTTCCTCCTAATTAAACGGCGGCGAACCTTGAGTGCTAATTGCCACTATAAAGTCATAAAGAGTTGTTTAAATAATACAGCCTCACATCACATATTAATCTTAATATTATTGATATATTATAGACACCACAATAACAATGATAATTTTATCAGACTACCCTTCTATTGGTCAAATACAAGACAAATTAAAACTAATAAAGTTTTTCTAGATGATTGCATCAAAAAGCTGGACGCACACGAATTTCCAAACATTGAATTTGTTAAGGTAGTGGGAAACCACTTTAAAATTAAATAATAAACATTTCATAACTGATATGTGTTTTCTTTCTGAAATTATTTTATTTTTATTTTACTGAAGTACTGAAGTGCACTATAAATATATATTTATTTTCGATAAATAAAATCGGTAAGTAGTCGTTAACTTAATTATCGGAGTTGATNAGGGATCAGTGAGCAAGTAATAGACATACAAACAGAAGAACTAATTGTTGATGTTGGTGACAGTGATAGAGATTCCGATGATGACAGTGAATGTGAAAACTAACTATAAAACAAAAGCAATAGGTTAATTTTTTCTTTTTGATAAGTCATGCTTCTGCATTATTTTCTAATACGCTACTGTCCTATCTGTATTAATATTATAATTTACGCCTACTGAAAGCTCATTTGTGTATCGGTTCCAAGTGACACCCAAATAGGTCATAAATGGGCAAGTACCTGCGCGACCGCTCGCCAGCTTCCTTCGTCAGACCTGTACTTTTATTCAGTAAAATAGAAAACTAAAAATTAAATGTGTAACGTACACCTTTTCCTATTTCTAATAAATAATCATCTCCAAAAAGTATGTTCATTATAAATACCTAATATATACCCTTATTGTTTAATTGATCTTCCTTATTAATGCAACCAAATGCTTCCTTCCAAAAACTTATTTATCCTATTTATTTTTATTACATATAAATACTAGTAGCTCTACAACTTTAACAACTCTCAAGCTAAATTTCTTATAACTATGACATTTTATTTCCGCAAAAGGTTATTTTTGTTAGTAGTGCATTAAGTAATGTAAATAAATTTATAGTTCCTCTTATTGATATTTATTATACATTTAACGGGTTTATGACATCAACCGTTATTTTAGATATTACTTTCAATTTCAAATACTTTTTTCTTTACTCTCTCGTCATTGTTTAAGAATTTTGTAAATATCTATTCGAAATCATCCAATATCAAATCGTAAATACCAAGTGTAACCAGTATTTAGCATCATGACCGGCAATTAGTTTTTTAGAATCAATAATATAATGAATTATTAAAGAAGGAATGAAAATAATACTGCAAATCATAAGAAAAGTACTTGAAAAAGAAAAAATACAACTGAACCTGGAAAAGTCGACAATGCTGGTATTCCACAAGGGTGGAAGAAGACAAAAGAGCAAATGAAAATGAAATAATGATTAGACAGAGGAGGTCAAGGAATTCATTTACTTATACTACACATTGAATATATAAACGTGACGAAACCCGCATAAAAAAAGTAAGAGACAAGGCTATAGCAGCAATGATACTTGATATTGATACAATTTTAGAGGATAGGAGAAAGGAAATTTGGCGACTTCGAAAAGAGAATGATGATGTTAGATGTTTTAGTTAAAAGTATATTAAGGTATATAGTAGGAATAGGGGGCATCAAAGGTCAAAAAGAAATCTGAAAAATTAGAAGCGCGTATGAGGATTTAAAATAGGAAGAAAAAGGAAGACCTTCAGAGAATAACTCTTCAAAGGGAACAAGACTTGGACGTTGCAGAAGCAAAATTTAAACCACTAAAAGAAAGCACAAAATTAATGATTAAAAGCCACGATTGACAGAGGGGGCAGTATATGATCGAACTATGGAAGAAAGGAATAGAAAACGAAGACAAAAAGAAAAGATAAAAATTATTTCAATTATAGTACTTATTACTATTTGTTATTCTATGAAGATAAATAGATTTAATGTTAAATAATTAAGTTCAAGTCCCATAAGGAAAGAAACGTCATAAAATAGTTAGCAATAATCGAAAGAAGTGATTTCTGCACTTGACACTTGTTTCTTCTGAGTTGTAATAAATATGAAACGTGCTAAAATTGCTTAATTGAAATAAAAACAAAACAAAAGAAGGTTGAATTTAAAACGAGCCACATTGCAATCTACGTGAACTTGTTTTTTAACTGCCTTTAACCGTAGAAAGCAACATTGTGTACTTTAACTGAATGAAAGTATCATAAAATTCCTTCCAAATTCGCAGAAGTAATATTTTTAATATTCGAAATGAAAGTAAAGCAAATAACTATCTAAAACTTCAAGCAAGACTGCTTTTATCGAATCAGAACGAACATTTAAGTAAATATCTGATCTGTTCTAAAAATTCTGGAAAAATGTACCATTTTTTTGTAATATTAATAGGTACATGTATTTTTAATTAGGAATTGAGTTTGAAGTCGTAGCCGTTTTGAGAAATTATTTCTGTAGACTTTTCGCTTACAATTTCAAGTTCTACTTATGATGATCGATTAGTGAATAATTTACACTAAAAGACTTCAGTCGCTTACAACGCTGGAAAGTTTTAAATGAGTTGTACTTGTCTTTTTTTATCCCAAAGGTAGTTACCAGGTTATTAATAATCGGAAATAGGAATTATCGTTTTATATAGTCTATACGTAACGGACTTTGTCTAAATGACTTAAATAAGAAAAAAAAATTTTCAAGCTAAGTATCTTACATGTTAAGATGTTAGCCTACATATAGAATTGAATATTGAAAATCGATTAATAAATCATTAAATAATAACAGACACGATGATATAATATTAACAACGATATTTAGCATTCTATCTCTGTGAATATGATTATACGAGGGTGGATTGATAAGTTTCCGGCCTAACCAAGAGATGACGCCACTAGGCCTACCTTGAGGTGACATTCTATAGTACCATCCTTGGATAGCTTGTAGCTATAGTTTCAGCCCGATCTCCT
>NW_020438928.1:158176-181253 GCF_000699045.2 Agrilus planipennis
ATCTTTAATTTACTGAAGTACTGAAGTGCACTATAAATATATATTTATTTTCGATAAATAAAATCGGTAAGTAGTCGTTAACTTAATTATCGGAGCTGATATGAACGGGAGGGAACTCGGCTAGTACCCGGGAGGGAATTCGACTATCTATATTTTAACCAAAACTACCTGCGGGAAGGAATTCGGCATCACCGGTTTATTTTTACTCGAATAAAATAGGTATTAAAAGTCAAATTACATTTAATATGATTATTTATCCAACTTTTACTTTCGAAGTTCAATGTCTTTATGATAATTATTCCTCCTTAAAGGAAATAAAAAGAAGCGTTTCAATGAAATTAGCATATAAAGCGTTCACGATTAATAATTATAATTTGCATATTATGTAGAACTGTTGTTCAGCTTTTATAAAACATACAGCAGTTTGTTAGCGAAATTTCACATCATGAAAAGCAAATAAATTTCCATTATTAAGCATTTCCTTAAGCACTCTCATGAAAAATAACAAACTTTATATAGATGTATATTTATTAGTAAAATTTATTATTTGTAATTCTAATGAAATTAATTTTATTTACAAACCTTTTCTTGTCAGCAAGAACTCGAACCTTTTCGAGCAAAACCACGAAAATGCATGTACATATTCTTATAACGTATACTATATTCGTCGCACGCGCGTGAACCGTATTACCAATCGTCCCGCACTCTTTTTTAATTGACGTAATATGCCGAAACCTATAAAATTTTGATATACGGTGCCTACAGTACTTCCAATTTGCTATTGATATATAACTATAACTGATTTACTTAGTTTTAACATTTTTTAATTATTGTATTTTTCCAAAATCAAACAATTTTGTATGTTTACGTTTATGCAAAATTTACGGATCTCGTGACGAAACGTTTTCAGGGAAAACACTAATTGTTGAGATCCAACGTTCCTTCTAATTTGCTGTTAATCGTTCACGTCTTCATATGTTAACAAAAACTATCAAGTCGTTAGCTAATCTTATGATTTTATTCTATGTTCTTGACATAATATAGCCTGATGAAGCATATTAGGACAAAAAACTTCGCATTTCTTGCTATTAGAGTCAGGTAATGTTTTGCGGTACTATTTATGTGGCTAATGTAATTTTATAATTGCGAGATTCAATAACAATAGGAAGTATATGTATTCTTGTTTTTATTCCTGTTTTCAAACAAAAAAGTATTCATTTGCTTCTACATTACGGATATAGATACTACTTAGGAAAATAATCAGAATTGATCAAGAAAATATTGTTGGCTCATGATACTAGGCTCGAAAAGTCATCACCAAAAGAAAGTCTTAAGCCTAAAGACTGATGATTGAACACTTACTTCCACTTCTTCTTATCCTGAGTCAATCTTTGCATTTTTCAAAAACTAGTGTAGCATATACATCTCTATTTGCGAACAGTAATCTCTAACTAGTCTTTCGTACCTTAAAGGAGTCCTAGCAACTTATCTAGCCTACTTCTTACAGAAATTTCATGATAGGTTTTACCCGCGGCTTCACTCGAGTTGATGTTCTAAATACGTGTTCATCGACGACTACATAAAACTATTTTTTTTATCTCTCAGAAACAGTATTTTATGTCCTTTTTGTACCCTAGACAGTATGTATACAAAATTTCATAATGATCGCAAACAAACAAACTCATACTCGCATTTATAATATTAGTTAGAATTATAATATCTCTAGCGCATTTTCCAGTAATCTGACTCCCTAAATATCGAAAATTAACAACTTTTGCTTTTGTTTAGTCTCCTATATTTATATTGACACTGATCCTACCTTTACATTACTATTTAATTAAAAACTCTTGTTAAAAATAAGATGTTAACAGAATAAGAATCTGTCGCATTAATGACATCGGTTACACCCTTGTTATTGTGTTCACTGTAACCTTGGTTATTATCCTGATCACCTATTTACCTCATTCGAAGTGACCTAGAATACACCGCAACATAACACATTACCGATTATGTCGATTAATATTCCCAAAGGCGCTTGTAGCCACGACATTGTTTCACACTCTCATCATAATGAGGTAGTAATGAAAATGCTTCATCAAAAAATGTAGAAGAAACTGCAGAAAATAAATTCACATATGGTTATACAGGCACGACTACGATTTTGTTGCTAATACAACAAAAACTGTACTTATTAAAACTATTGTACATTACCTATATTAATAATCATGTTATCGTAAACTAAAGAAGGACTTCGCTTCTTTGAAAAATAAAAACAATTATAGGTTTTAGCATGTATTAACACTTACGATTAAACTATAAGGAACAACATTAAAGTTTGGCAGAATTGAATTTGAGAAAATTTATTGCAACTGACTTTAAAAATTTATGTAATCCATTTCTTCTCCTTTACTATATAATAAAACAATCGGAGTTAATCAGGGTATTGCTTTAATAAATATTTTTTGCCCCTGATTAGCTCCGATTGTTTTATTTTAAAAATTTCTGTTAAATCGAAATCCAATTCAGGTCATATTAATCTCTGTTTATCTAAATTAACCATTACAACTCCATTCCTTACTGGCAGTATAATATACAATATAAAAATGCTTTAAAATAGTTTAATTCATCCCTCCACACGCATTGTAAATACAAATACGGACATAAGCCTTACAATTTTATTGTAATTGTTAGTTGTTGTTCTCGCATATTTGTATATAGTTAAATACCATGTCCTACTAATGCAGAACACTAAAACTGCAGATGCAGATTAGCGTCACTTTTTACCCATTGCTTTATTTACGATTGCCATGTTTGTACGAATTAATTAAAAATGGTTTTCGAAAGTTGTTATTCTGTTGCTCCAGCTGGAATTAAGGCAATATCATATTCAACAACCGCCTACGCTCGATCTTGTGATATAATAACTTACAATTTCTTCTTTAGGTAACAAATTTTTAAACCCGAATGAGCTGTACGAAACGTAATCCCTGAATTGAGCATTAGGTGTTACTAACAGAATTACAAAACAGATTTTTTGAAAGTGTTTAGTCCTTAGGACACCTTACTGTAAAAAAGGTATTGTATGACTAAATTTGTGTAAGATGCTTCATGATCTCCTTCACAGTGTTTGATGAAGCATACTGCATAATCATCATTAAGGTCGTCAATCCTAAGAGCAATGCACATAAAATAATACATGTCACATTTAAAAGGTTAAAGGCACTTTGAAGAAAATTTATCCACCCTAAAATATAGGGTTTATACAAAAACCGACATTTTAGAAAACCGGTTTTCGAATAGTAATTTTTCCAGAAAACCGGTTTTAACCGGTTTCGAATTTTTATAAAAAAATTTTTTGCTCGAATATTCTGTAATTCGAACAAAAAATTTTAACAGAAAANCTTTAAGTATAGTAATAGTAAGTGCATAATTAAGACATTAATGGTCGTCATACGTAAATGTAATCCCGTTTAGTGTCCTTTTGTGTCCATGATAATTACTGTAACTACATATTGAAGTAAATTTTTATTGTGTGATTAGAATTACTCCAGGCTGTCAAGACGTGCTCTATTGTAAATTACATTTCTTCCATCAGACTGCACCCATGGCTTCGTGTTCTCTTGTCGAAGGTTTAGTAGCGTCTGAACGAAACGTCTGGAAGAAATAGGAATTTTAATAGACTAATTCTAATCAAATAGACTCCAGTCGTAAAAGCCTTCACTTGTAAATTTTTATTATTTTTTTCTTTTTTATTTGAAATGCTGGACATAGGAATCCAATTTTATTTTTTATGGTTCTGGGAAATAAGTGCATTCGCAATTATTAGGCTTATGAGAGTGTGTCTGGTTCGGTTTGTCGACATACATGTAAAAAAATAATTATGATTTGCAATGTATGGAAGGCCTTCATAATTTTCTCCAAAAAACCGACAAACCCTACTAAAATATATATAGGTAGACCAGTGCATCTCAACTTTTGATAACGTGTGTTTATATTTTCAATGAAGAAGCAACAAACTACACTTAATAAGTACATAAGATTGACAATCCATTTTAATGTTGGTAATGTTAATGTTAAAAGTAATTAATGTTGACAATGTTAATGTTAATCATTTCAAAATGAAAACAATTCATTTTGAAAGTGCAACTGACAAAATTTTTGTGTTATTGTTTTTTAATTCCTCATTTGTTGATAATTTCTTTCTATTTAAACAGAAGTTACTTAAACAATAATTAAATGAACCTCCTCCCTGCCTTAAAAATGACTGGTATTAATTAAGAAAGCCAATTCATTCAAACCTAAACATATTTCATACTGAGCGTGAAACTGAAACTTTCTCCTTCTCTCAGCAATGGGAACAGAAACTGAAGCAGTAGGTACTTAGTTGCAAATACAACCTGAATAGGCATTTTGCAATTTCAAATGGAATTTAAAACTTAAGGAATGTTAACTGTGTCTGTCAACAGGAATTTTAAAAAGTTGTTTAACTGCTAGCAAATTATAATTCCCATAGTATTAATCAGCGAGCGTCAATGCCCAACCAACGTTTAATTTGTAACAATCAACAATTAATATATCCGATTGTATATGGAATTATACACATTTCTGTGTGAGTTTTACATTAAACTATATTGGAAACATAAAAAAGCAATCTATATGTTTTATTTCCTTATTCCTGATGTGGAAATTCTGAACTCGGCCACTAAAATACATATGAACAATAATTTCCTTTTGTTACATCAACATTCACCAAGATGAAATTTTTGAAGTGTTACGTCAACCAGTCAACTTTTTTTAATTTGTAACAACTAACTCTATCGACTATGTAATGCACATGAACGATAATAATAAAAAAAAATAACTAGCAATTATTCGAATACGAACTCTAGTATTTACATAACAGAACAGAACATAACATTTGCTAATCCTTGAATAAATGAACTCTCAATTAGTAGTCCACAGATGGCGTTCACCATGCCTTCTATAGTTATTTGTAATCCTTGAATGTATTTACCTCGAGTTAAACTAGTTAATTTTGAATTTGCTGAAAATACATGTAAGTACCTTGGTCTATGATTAGTACGTAACTTATTTTACATTTTAGACAGATAAATTTGCTACATTATTGTACATACGCGAAGTATTTGTTGGAAACATGTTAATATGCTTGTAGGGTCATATCAATTGTTGTTAAATCCTAAGGAAATTCGCTAACACACATTTTCAAGGCTTTGGCAGATAAATGAAGACATTGCATGTCATATAATGTAAGGAAATTTTAACTAATAGTTAAAGTCCTATAAAGACCAATAAAACAGTCAATAAACTCCAATAACGACTCTAAAACAATAATTAGTAAACATTAGGCTTCTGAAAAACTTCTAATGACTATTAAATTAATTTGTAGCACATCACCACTAACCTTTACTAATCGTAAATATACGTAATCGTTCATTTTTCTAAATTGAATTTTAATTACATTTGAAGCACTTAAAAATCTATACAGCCAAACCCTTTATTTCCGGAATATTTATGAATGTAAATGACATAAAAATCACTGTAGTACATCTCAGATTAAATTTACACTTTCTGTTATTACATAAGCTATACAAGTGAATATAATCAGTACATTTTATGTTGGGCTTTGATAAATTGAATGCTTGCAACCTTTTGACACCTAATCTGTTCAGCTTGTTTAAAAGCACAGTTATTTTTTTAATCTGTTTACCGCTTTCTAAAGGGTGTAACCAGATGTATTCACAAAGAAAAGTCATCAACATTAAAATTTTACCGAACGATTAGTTGAACACAACTAGATCTAGATTCCTACTTCAGGAGTTGTCTTAATAAATAAATAACAAAACTAATGTACCTACACACACCTGTTGCTTGATTCTAAAACATCGTATTTTGTTAGAACAAATATTAACAAAATTAAAGTGTACTTCGTTCCTATTTTAATCTCGAAGGAATGCTTTGGATCTTTAATTAAATTGTTGAGTGATGACAACGATATTAGTAATTTTTAGTTATTTTAACATTATTTTAATTTTCTTTAGTACAAATATTCTGAAACATACAAATAGCAGTATAATCCGTATATTTTAGTATTTTCATAAATATTTTTCGTTGGCAATCATTATAATTATAGAAACAAATAATTTTGTTTAATGTATGATAAAATCAAAAATTTTGTCCCTAATGCAGTTATTCTCGTGATCTACAGGAAACTAAAATCCTACATACAAATATTTAATAAAACAGTATAGAAGTCTAGAAAAACCTTACTCTATCGGACCTTTCTTGATTCTTTAAGTATAGTAATAGTAAGTGCATAATTAAGACATTAATGGTCGTCATACGTAAATGTAATCCCGTTTAGTGTCCTTTTGTGTCCATGATAATTACTGTAACTACATATTGAAGTAAATTTTTATTGTGTGATTAGAATTACTCCAGGCTGTCAAGACGTGCTCTATTGTAAATTACATTTCTTCCATCAGACTGCACCCATGGCTTCGTGTTCTCTTGTCGAAGGTTTAGTAGCGTCTGAACGAAACGTCTGGAAGAAATAGGAATTTTAATAGACTAATTCTAATCAAATAGACTCCAGTCGTAAAAGCCTTCACTTGTAAATTTTTATTATATTTTTCTTTTTTATTTGAAATGNCTCTTAAGCCTAATAAGTGCATTCGCAATTATTAGGCTTATAAGAGTATGTCTGGTTCGGTTTGTCGACATACATGTAAAAAAATAATTATGATTTGCAATGTATGGAAGGCCCTAAATTCTGCCAAGACTACCATGCACGTAATTACACCCCTAGTAGGTATCTAATTCATGATATTTAACAATAGTTCCGGAGACTCCAACGTTGGATCAAGCGACGAACCCCTTACTCTTAAAAATATAAACACGTTTCTATGCCGGTAAATTGTAAATATGTTATATATGATCTATCTGTGAGTAGTGGTCATAATATGTTGATGTTTTTACAATAGTTTCGGAGACTCCAACGTTGAATCAAGAGACGAACTCCTTATTCTTAAAAATATAAAATTATAATACGTGGTATCATTATTGTTATAGTTAAATTATTAAAACTATAAACAATAATCACTGAAATAAACAAAGAAAACTGAAAAAATAACATACTTTCATGGGCCATTATATTCGATATTACTGATGATTTACAACGTCAATATTTCTCCAAGTTCAATTCTAAAGCATTTCTTAATTGGCAGTCTTTTTAATAATAATTAGTAAACAGTTAACATTAAGCTTCTTAATTATACGTAGTACGATTAGAGAAGCACATGTTTTTTACTTATCTCCAAAATCCCTATCACTTAATCGAAATTAGTTCCTGTTGAATACCATACGCTCATTAAGTTCCTTTCAATTCTAAACAAGTACCTATAATTGCCTTTTTTTAATCCTTTGCTCTTTTATTCCCAAATCTCCAGCAGGTATATAATTGATACTATAAGAATCATATAGAAATCATGCAAAAGGAACTACGTATTTGACCTGACATTTCATAATAACAATAATTATTACTAGCAAATACTTATTAATATTACATGTGGTTAGCGTACCAATAGGTTATCGTCATGTCTGTTTTTGCCATCGTAATAACGGTGATGAAATGCTATTGAGATGATATTTAAAAAAAATGCTTTGCATATTTACTACTAACAAATGTACGTAAGTACTGCGTGGTATTAAAGTTCATTTATATTAGATAGGTAGGTAGACCATTAAGGTCTTTTTTAATCGATATATTGTAGTGATGTATAAAACAATTATTTAACAATTTCATTAGCTTTACTTATTAATGTACAGTGTTTATCAAAAAATTTGTACCAACGGTAAACAGGAAATCGTAATCAGCCAAATTGTTTATCGAATTACCCCTAAGGTGATAAACATGCATTTCATTTGTGATGTAAGTATCCACTAAGAATTAATTTTTAAGAATTCATCCCTTAATACAGAGGGAAAAAACTTGTAAAACCGTTGGATGTAATTTCGAAATATCTCTAGTTATACTTTTATTTTATCATTCTTAACAAAATTTGTATGGGACAATCCTAAAGAGGGCCAGAAGGGCGTAAGTTATTATTCGTATGACAAATTCGTCAAATTTTGAGTGAATACAAGAAAATGGTATAATATTTATGATCTCGGTTTACAATAAAAACGTAAAGAATACGTAAAGAAGCAATAATATTTGTATAAAATATTACCGGTAATTTAATTAAATTAACAATGTTAATTAACAATCCAGCAACATATGTTTTATATTTCTAAGTCTGTCAAGCGTGAACTACCTTAAAGAACTATCTAATTCACATTTTGCAATCTACAGTACGTATAATTAAAACAAAATCTAATTTGAGAATAAGTAACATTACTTACACAAAGTATTGCAATGCAGAACTCCATGACCACGAACCCACGTTAAACTTTATTAAATAGTGACTTACGTAAATTATTATTTATTTGGAATTAATCGAAATAAATTGTTGACTGGAAGTGAAATATAACCTTAACCTCAATATTGTCCTTTGAAGGATAAAAGTCTAGCACTTAAGCAAAGATGACTAAGTCCACCCAGTACTTCTTGTTAAAATTAATGTAGGCGAAATTGGGACATATTTTGGTCTTTGCTCAATAAATATTTAGGAATAGTATGCACCAATAAATTTAAACGGCATTACTTATATTGTTTATTTCAGCATTGTTCATAAATTTAAATTTAACTAAAATAAAGATCTTTATATGTCATTACTATTTAGATAATGAGAAGTATAGGAAGGTTTCAGAGAACACTTAAATTTTATGGATTCTATTTCTTTTTCTCTATGAGCAGTTCTTCTTTTAGATTCACACCATTTTCTTACACGGTTTATAAAAATTTAAACAAAACATTTTATAAATCAAGAGGGACGCAACATAACTCAACCTAGAGACCATCAATCCCTTTTAGACTTCTTCAGACATCTAACAAGAGCGTCATTACATTTTTTTGCCGGGGCCTAGTGAGATTATATCAAAGAGAAAAAAGAGACATCAGCAGAACAAGCCTTCTGATTATATTATTTATGATCCTTGTTTAGTCTAAATATTTTAGCACAAATTTTGGAACATAAGGTTGTTAAGAACTTCAGTTTACGCTATAATCTGTTTATCAAGTTAGACTTAATTCTATTGTCCCGCAATCGACAGCTTGGGCTTATCAGATTGTATCTAATTCTGTCTATCTACAAAAATGTGAAAAATTATTATGATTTCCGAGGTATAAAAGGTCCTAAATTCTGCAACGGCTACCATACACGTAATACCGACCCTGGTAGGTATTCAATTCATAATATAACTGTTAGTAGTGTCCGTAATGCGTCCAGTTTCAACAGTGGTTCCGGAGACTCCAACTTTGGATCAAGCGACGAACCCCTTACTCTTCAAAATATAAAAACGTTTCTGTGGCGGCAAATTATAGGAATGTAATACATGATATATCTATGAATAGTAGGCATAATATAACATTAATTCAACCTTTGTTTCGGAGATTCCAACGTTGAATCAAGTAGTTAATCCGTAACTTAAAAATATAAAAATATTTTGAGGGGGAAAATTGTAAGGTAAAAGTTTAATACTAATTAATTACATATTGCAACAGACTAAACTTTATTAAATAATGAAATTATTGTTAGGATATTCACGAAATTTTAAAAAACAATTGACCAAANAGTTAATCCGTAACTTAAAAATATAAAAATATTTTGAGGGGGAAAATTGTAAGGTAAAAGTTTAATACTAATTAATTACATATTGCAACAGACTAAACTTTATTAAATAATGAAATTATTGTTAGGATATTCACGAAATTTTAAAAAACAATTGACCAAACAGTTCTTTCCTTCAACAAATGTTTACTTCATACTCTCAAAAATGTTGGTAACTGTCTTCTAAAGCAAGTAATGGTGGTATAAACTCAAATTACCGAAATTTCAATAATAAACATTTTGTGAAACGTACTGAATTAGTAGATATAGAGAATCTAGACACAAATGAGTTCATTTCACCAATTTACATTGATTGCATTCAACTGATTTATGTTTCCTTCATCATATGTGTTTAGCCAAATGTCAAAAAATAAAATAATAATAAATAATATACACGAAGAAAAAGGATCACTATGCCCCTATCGAAAGGACGACATTTTCTCCTGATGATGTCATTATTATTAGGAAAGGCTTTTACCATCCCCCTCGTAGTTTTAGGCTCAGGAGAGAATGTCATACCTTCTTCCCTCGGCGCGTAATATACTAGTTTTGCTCATGTCTGTAGTCGTTGTAAGTATCAAATACATTAAGTAATATGTTGATCTTAAAAAAAAAATGTTCATTGGCTTTTCACGACCGTAATCGGTACGAAATACGGATACGAATCACTTGCACTTTCTGAATACCAAAGTAGCAAGTCATCCACAGCCTACTACAACTCACAATATCAGCTGTTAATATGTTGCGTACTTACGATTAGATTGGTGCTCTTTTATTATGTGGGTGTAGAGTAACCGTATATGGTCGTGTTTACATACAAAACGATTTGCGACATATAGTCCAGTCAGATGGTTTAATAAATGCACACTTGATCATGTCTATTTCAGTAACACATTCAGCAACAGTACTTGTTGCATTGTACGATAATCTACGTTATTTTTAATTATTTCCCACGTTTTTACAGCCTTCAATTACGTACAATGTAATTTTTCTTTTCTACGGGAGTTCCAAAACCTGTCAGTGGTTAATATTCTTTTTACATGTTCCGTATTATGTTTTGTCTAAATGCAAATAGTATACAAAAATAATTTGAACAATGAAAACTTCAATAAGTGGAAAACTTACTTATGAGAGCAGCAACAATTTTTCCCCATTAAGTTGGGGTAGTATGTAGATGATAAAAAGTTAATTTCAGTTTAATGTTTAATATTAAATATTAACTTCTTCAAGAACATTTTCGTTTTATTTACTATCTCCAGTGGCATTATGACATTATTACGTTTTGATACAAGCATATGATTTTCTATGCTTAAATATCAATGATCATAAAGCAAGTACTGAACGGTAGTTAATAGATTCAAAATGCTCAAAGATGTCATTAAACTGTAATATTCTTAAAACCGGAAGGCTAAAGAAATAGAAATAGTTTAGATCAAGGCTGTCCATGACTAAGGCCTTTGACGCTTCAACATTAACCATTCAGCCGCCGATCATACATCGTGAAGCACCGAAGATGTCGTCTATGAAGCATGACGAAACGTCTGCAATCAGAATTTGAACACAGCANCTCTATCCGCGATATCCTCATCATTCGCCTATAACACCACATTTCGAACGCTTCTAACCTTTTCTTTTCCGCCGTGCCCACCGTCCATGTTTCGCGCCCGTACAGAGCCGCGCTCCAAACAGACAACTTTAGCAATCTTTTTCGAAATTCTAAATTAATATTTCGCAAGCATAGAGGTGACTTCTTTTTATCGAAGGTGACTCGTCCCTGCGCTATCCTCTGCTTTATATCTCTACTACTACTCCTTCTGTTCTGACTTATCTGACTTCCTAGATACTTAAAATCAGCCACTTTCTAATCTTTCGTCTCCTATTTTTATATTCGCTCTTTCCCTACTTTTTCTTCCTTTGCATGCCAGTATTTTTGTTTTACATATATTTATTTTCATATAATAATGTTTTGTCAGTATCGCTTCCATTTTATTTAAAGCTATCTCTAACTCTTTCTTGTTAGGTGCTAATACTGCTATATCATCTGCAAATCTGAGCATATTATTCTTTTGCCCCTCTATACCTATCCCTACAGTTGTATTGTCTTTAATGATGTTGATCGCATGTTCGACGTATAGATTAAAAAGTAGCGCTGACAGAATTTTTTTACAGAGGCGTATTTACGTCAAATAATGCATTCTAGCATATTAATATACATCTTTTTTAACTAATTGCATAGATATAGTAATTGGGTATTAATACATATTACAAGTTCTTGTGTTTCTATCTATTAATTCAATAAAAAAATTATTTGTATGAAGTTAATATATATAGTTTGTGTTAATATTTATCCTTCCTCGCTATTTCTCTTTCTAATTGTAAGATATCTGTTTCTTTTGCTTTAATTTTTACGCATAAATCAAATCGTGTATTGGCGAAAATTATAATTTTATTATTCCAAGTTTCCTTAATTTAAAATTTAAATTACTTCGAATAATGCCTTAGAGCTAATAAATACGATAAATTTTTCTATTTGGGATTAATAAGTACTTGGCGCCTCAAAGTCACAGTGCCTACGCATAGTAAAGCCCACATAGTCCTTTGTGTTTTTCTTCCCCAAGTAGATATACTTATGTAAGTATTATTTCTTGCGGTTAGTAGCTGGACTTAAACCCAAACAACCAACTTTTCTTGCAATTGAAAAACTAATAAATGTTACTTTTAACTGCTTTTTGTGCTTGTACTCAACCTACGTCTATTCCAACAAATTATTATACTTCACATGTTTTCTTACTATGGTATCGATCGGTATTGATTTACACATAAATTGATAAATGCTCTTGAATATTGTATTTTAACCTACAGCTTTTTAGAAATAAAGAAAGCTCAATTAATTTGCATATTATTTCAACATGCAGATAGAGACGATTAAAATGTAATTAAAATTGATGAATACTATTTTAATATCAATTCAACTTTACTGGCCTACCCAAAGGAACAAAGTAGAAGAATTGACAAGACCCATATTTTTGTCTCATCCTCAACGAATGATACAAAGAAAAAAACATACTTAATAATTGAACATATTTTTCTCTAATACATTTCTTAGTCAGTATCTCCTACGGTATACTGCATCGTTACATTTTTTCCGAAATCTGGTCAGATTATATCAAAGAGAAGAAAGAAACACTAGCAGAAGATGCCTTTTGATTATAGTGTTTATGCTCTTGCATGTTCCTTATCATTTAAAATAAACTGTAGGGCATAGAGTTGTTAAAAACGTCTGTTTGTTATATCTCCTTCTGTCTGTCAATATACATAAAAAGAGACCTTGGGTTCTGTCATGGTCAACATACACGTAACGATGCCCCTGATAAATATTTAATGGTTGTTATATCTTTGAGTAGTTTCCTTAACGCGTCGGTGTTTCAACAGTAGTTTCGGAGACTCCAACGTTACATCAAGCGACGAACCCTCTATATTTATTTTGATGGTAGCAAATTGTAGGTATCCAGAGTTTCATTACGTTTGTTTTCGTAAGCCTGGTCGGATCATATCAACGAAAAGAAAGAAGCATTCACACACTTTTGAGTATATTGCTTATTCTCCCGCCTGGTTCTTATCCTTTACAATAAATTTTAGAGCACAAGTTTATTTAAAAGATTCAGTTTACGCTATCGTCTGTTTATCAAACTAAAATTAATTCTATAGTACAACTGTAGGGATAGGTATACAGGGGCAAAATATTAGTATGTTTAGATTTGCAGATGATATAACAGTATCAGTATCTAGTAAAGAGGAGTTAGAGTTCTAAATAAAATGGAAGCGGTATTGACAAAACAGTATTGTATGAAAATAAATAAAAGTAAAACAAAAATACTGGTATGCAAGGGAAGGAAAAGTAGGGGAAAGAGCGAATATAAAGATAGGAGACGAAAGATTAGAAGAAGTGGCTGATTTTAGGTATCTAGGAAGTCAGATAAGTCAGGACGGAAGGAGTAGTAGGGATATAAAGCAGAGGATAGCGCAGGGTCGTGTCGCCTTTAATAAAAAGAAGTCACTTCTATGCTCGCGAACGGTTAATTTAGAAATTCGAAAAAGGTTGTTAAAGGTGTATGTTTGGAGCACGGCGTTGTACGGGTGCGAAACATGGACAGTGGGAGCGGCGGAAAAGAAAAGGTTAGAAGCGTTCGAAATGTGGTGTTATAGGCGGATGATGAGGATATCGTGGGTAGAAAAGGTTAGAAATGAAGAGGTATTGGAAAGAATAGGAGAACAGAGGACTCTATGGAAGTCAATAAAAAATAGGCGAGATAGGTTGGTAGGACACCTTCTCAGACATGAAGGTCTAGTCAGAGACATATTAGAGGCAGAAACAGACGTTAAGAGGGGTAAAGGTAGACCTAGATTAGATTACTGTTCGCAAATAGTTAAGGATGTGGGTTGTTCTAGATTAAGGGAAATGCGAAGATTAGCTCAGAATAGGAAATAGTGGAGGTGCGTATCCAACTAGTTGTGAGCCCTGGATTCTGTCATATTTACGATACATGAAAAAACGCCCTTGGATAGGCAACACTAGAAATATTCCAAAAATGCTTGTCACCAAAGATCCTCAAATGCTTATTTTTTTTTTCAGGTGGTGTTAGCATCATTTGGATCAGTATTGACGAATCAAGACCAATATCATATCCAAACAGACGAAGGACCCGAAAGATATTTCCGATATATGACCCTAAGTGGTCAATATCGTAAAGAGAAACGCCTTGAAGATGGAACAGTGGTAGGCTCATATGGTTGGGTAGATGACGATGGTATGTTTCGACTGAAAGATTACATAGCAGATAACGATGGCTATAGAATTATTAGAACTAAAAACATATATGTGGGTAGAAAAACGCCAGTACGTGTTGCACTGAAAACTGCCAAAAATGCTCCAGCAGGTTCTGGATACATTCCAAACATCAAAAAGTACAGCAGTGGTGTTACGCCCAACTCAATAGATTATCAACCTTTGTCAGCCACCACGTCCTACTTACCACCTTCACCTCACTACAAATCAAGCTCGCCGGACTATTCCACCTTTTACAATCCACCCAGTACCACCTACTTACCATCGCTCCCAAACGAAGTGGATTCTCATATCGGAAGCAGTTCAGTAACCAGTACAAACATTCAACCAGCTCCAGACGCAACAAAATATCAAACCAACGACTTACATCGAATAAATTATTTTAATTCAGTATCGAAAATCCCAAATGTTCAAATACTGCCAAACTCCGGTCCGCCACCTTCTTCAGTAGTTCCTCTAGTTCCTTCTTCGACAATCGAACCTCCTGTTCTTATCTCAGGATCGTCGTCCATATCATCAACTTCGATACCAAGTACCACTGCTTCACCTATTCAATATTCTTCCTCAACTACGTCCACAACAACAATATCATCATCCCAAAACACCACGCAAATTTCTCCACTACTGGTAGCAACTCAAACTAGTAGATCTTTCACTCAAAATAACGAGACATTCGTGGAATATACGTCAACCCCCTCGCCGATCTTTACAACTTATTTACAATCAACGCAATCACCTCCAACGGCATATGAAACGTCA
Organism: Agrilus planipennis; assembly: GCF_000699045.2. Lineage (NCBI taxonomy): Eukaryota > Metazoa > Arthropoda > Insecta > Coleoptera > Buprestidae > Agrilus > Agrilus planipennis. The sequence goes on from NW_020438928.1 coordinate 173,570, forward strand.
CCCACTGTGGTCTCACCAATTATACGAAACGAAATTGAAACGAGTGACTACAGCAGTTATCCTCAGTACGAACATTACGACGAACGATCCGACAACCCTTACATACACAGTAACGGTCCCACTTACCCCATCGATCAAAATGGACGAATTTTTACCGGGAGAACGAGTAACGAGAATCATAATTCTCACCCTGCTAACATACCCATAACAAACGATGGTTTTCGATATTATTTACCGAAAGCGTACCACGAAGAACAGAGTTTACCGGATGATACAAAAATGGGAAGCTTTGGCTACGTAGATCCTTTCGGAATAGAGAGAGTTATTTATTACAAAGCCGATCCCGCAAATGGATTTTTACATAAGAAAAGGAATCGGTACCTTGGGGTTCACGCGACTCCATACAACAGCCAAAACCTGTCGTAGCAGAAGAGAAAACAGAAAAGTATTTTCCAATATAGTTACTAAACTAAGCATGTGATTAAAATAAACTTGCCTGTTGTACTTAATATATAATTATGTGATTTTTCAAACGAGTGATTGTAGTTGCGTGTTCTGTTTGCATATCACTTATAATGCAACAAAAACTGACGGGTTTATACGCATGGGATCATGTTAAGTACTTATAATCAGGCGTATTGTTTCCAGATACTAGATTTGTAGCATTTAATTGCTCGGTATTATAGCGAAAGTGGAAACGTATTTTTAAGAAATCAACAACTAACTCGACTAAAACCACTTTCATCATTTTTTTACCAAACAACTGTAAACATTAACGTGTTACTGCCTAATGATCGCACCTAGATAATGAACTAAATCTTTTTTATAAAGAGAATTGTACTCTTTACATTATTAAACTAACTACAAATCTAGTTTTAGGTGTAGAAGTAGGTAATATTTTTATTTATTAACTTGTACATTGTTATTAGATTACGTACGTCTTTTGAATGTGCCATAATAAGATTCTGTGGATTACTTCTCTCGTAGTAGTTAATATTTGTATTGAAGGAAAAAAGTTGTGAACTTTTTGCTTCAATTTCGAATATGAGTTTCATCAGTAAAATCAATATATACGTAAAATGCGATTAAAAATCGATGTATGTGTTATTTTCACAAAATTACACATACATTGAAAAAAAATTACAATAGTATTTTAATATTTATAAGTGTAATTTATCATATTTATAAGAGTCTAATCCCAGAACCTTAAACAATAGACTTGCTAGAAAACTGTGTTAAAAAGAGCACTGCTTCGGCCACAAATAAAGGATATGTTAACTGTTGATTTTGTTTTTGTTTTCATCCTGCTTTATATGAACTTTTTGTTGATGTCCTTGCTATACAGATAAGGTAAAACGTTCACCGTACATACGAATTGTTCATTTCTCTATCGGCATTTCTTTATGTCGAACGGGAGTACGTGTGAAATGTTTTTTCAACCACGTCTATCTGAAAATATCTCCTACTCTTCTGAAATCTACCCTAAAGTGACTGAACTCTCAAAATATTTTGGAGAAAGCGAAACAATAATACGCTTCAAATTACATTTATTCGGATTCGAAAATAACTAAAGGTTTATACGAATTTTCCTGTACGTCGAATTTTTCAAATGTAACAGAATTTCCCCATGTTCAGTTCGCAACTCACCACTAATGTATATACTGCTATGACTTATTACAGATTCGTCAAATTGTTTATATTTATATCACTTTTGTTATAACAAATAGCCAAAATGATAACGATTATTTCAGTGAATGATTTTTTAAATAAATTTTTGGACAACTGTTTCGCTTAATTTGTTAGTAATTAATTCACTGAAAACAGAAAAAAATATACTCATAATAAATTAAACTCAATTATAAAACTTTGATCCGTATCTCACTCGCCACTTCTAAAGCTTTTCATAAAACATTGTAATTTAGGAATTCCCCTATTGTTTAAAAACAAAGTTACTGTTATTGATAATTTTGGGATAACGTTAACAATTTTAAGAGTGAAAATCAAAATCTGTTATTAGCATTAAATGCTAGACAGACCTCTTTACTTTTCCTCAATATTGTCATATTTTTATAATAACTTTTTAAGAAATTGGAAATTTAAGAGCGCATCTTTTGTGCCATTTTATATATATTTATTGATGTCTATGAGAATTCAAAATCTGATTCCACAACTAATTTTTACATGTTTCTTTTTGTTTTCTCCATTTATTCATGTTTATGACGAAAACTGAAAATTTACAAACGTATTTCATATTGTTTTTTTAATTAAGTGTTAATATTTATTTATTATATCTGTCCAGATTAAACATTATTTATTAATTACTACCATGCATGCTACTAAAGATATTTCGCTACATACTCTAAGCCTCTAACTAACACTTTTCAAAATAATCGTTTACTGCTTTACAATTTTACGAACGACTTTGTAGTTTTAAATTTAATTTTTTCCCGCATCTTGGTTAGTTGTGTTTTCTATTAATATATAGCGCCACATGAGACATAAAATGTCAAAAATTTGTAAGGTTCTGTTTTTGTTCCACATTGACATTTGTGACATTATGGTGTGAATATTGAAGGTTGTGACTAATAAAAAAACCAAAATCTTTAATTATCCGGAAGAAATTGCAACTGCTACTTAATGAATTTCCTTTGCCGTTATAATTATTACTACTTTTGTAGCATTTTAAGTAAAATACACCCAACAGCAATGAACTACTGTATATGATAAGTAACGTTGATTACTAATCCTTATAAGACGAATATTGTAGGGCGTTTACAATTATGTCTCAACGTAATAAATATGAAAATAAAAATAGTGGATTACTTACAAAAGAAGAAAATGAACAAGTATTTGGGCTACTTGGAAACCGCTGTCAGGTATATCCTACAATTTAATTATACAAATCAACTATGAATTTCTTAATTAACCATAGTATGATTTTAGTCTTTGGCAACAACTGTTATTCAACTTTTTCTTACTCAACCACCGCACCACATGCAGTGGATTAAAAGGGACACAGGAGTTTTATGCTTCGTTAGGGACAATGTGAGAAAAAACTTCTTTTTTAGATTATACTGCTTAAGGCGAAATAATATGGTGTGGGAACAAGAAATGTATGATAATATGGAATATATAGCAGCATGTCCATTTTTTCATACATTTGAGGGTGAGGTAAGTAAACAAAATTTAGTAGTTTCTACTTTAGATAAAGTATATACGCATTAATTTTACTTTCAATTATTTCTGTTTCATATAGGAATGCATTGTAGCATTTAATTTTGCTAATACATTAGAAGCTAAAGAATTAAAAGGTATTGTAGAAACAAGAATTCAAACAAAAAGGAAAAAGCTAGAAGGTAACAGTGTATTTTACTATGGTTATATACCATGATTTTGATATGTAACTTTATTGTAGAGAAAAGATTAAAGAATTTCATGCAGGACAATAGTGATCAACCAAGATTGCCAACAAGCAATGATTTATCATTTTACAAAAAAACTGTTGATCCTGGTAAATATCTCTTTCATTTAATTAAATACTATCAACTTAAATATTTTATGTATAGCTGAAAGAAAAGCAAAACGAAGAAGAAATATTACCAAGGCTGATATTGGTAATCCATCTGAGTTTCGGCATATTTCACATGTTGGGTGGGACCCAGATAAAGGGTTTGACATTACGGGTAATGACCCACATTTAACTGAATTCTTTCGAAAGGTACACTTAAAATTAATTACTTTTAAAAATTTTCTAAGTAACAATTAATCAAAAAACTTCTTAGGCTGGTGTCTCAGAAGAACACCTCAAGGATAAGAATACACGTGAATTTATTTATGATTTTATAAATCAAAACAGAGCTGCATATCAAGAGGAAGTTAGTTCTGTTCCTCCTGTGCCTGCTCCATCCACGGGACCGCCTGTTCCCCCACGAACTGCACCAAGAACTCCCCACAGTGTAAGTAATAAAGCTCTTTATTTTTCATGCACATGTATATATAAAAAGCAACAAAAATAGTTTCATAGTTTCTATTCATTCATTTTTATTTAATAGAGGGTTGCACCACCCCCACCTCCTCCTGCTCAGCAACAACTCAAACCTCCTATGGTAGTAAGAAATAATAATTCACAAGGTAATGCTCTACATTAAAACATATTCATTAAATAGTATACTTTTAAAAGAGACCATTAATTTCTTCTATTTTTCAGATACTTCATTGCCTTGTCCACCAAACATAACAGCTCCAGCACCACCACCGCCCCCGCCCCCACCTCCTCCCATGAACATTGAAGTTATTTCTCCACCACCTCCTCCTATGCCTACCAATAATGCAGCACCCGCTCCTCCACCTACACCCGCACCCCCACCTGCACCCGTACTACCTCCTGTACCTGCTGCACCAGATTCTCATGCAGCCCTTTTGGCCAGCATACGAGAAGGCACAACGTTAAAGGTATTTTTTTGTTGTTGTATATTTGCAATTTTAATTGTTTTCCTACATTAAAACTGAATATGGTACCTATTAAAATCAGCATAAAAAAATATATAAAATGTTAATCTTTGTCCTTACTGCTTTTGAAGATTAAGGACCATAATTAAAAAACACTGTTTATTTTAATACTTTGAATTGAAGAGGACTTTTAAGACCGCAACATGGAGTGGCTAAATACATGACTGAAATGGGACCTAAATTTCAATGAAGACCTATATGCTAACGACTTTTTTATTTGAAGTGGCAAGCTTTTAGGAGCATATGCATTCTGTTTTTGTAATTCACGATTTTATCGCTCATTTTCTTTCTACAGGCAAATATCGCTAGTCTCCATTTCTAAAAGAAAAAAGATTATTTCCTTCTATATGAAGCAATTACTTTATGTAGTTGGTGACCCTGTTTATGGCTTCGCCTGTTGAGTCCCATTTGTTAGATATAATATAAACTACATTTAAACTGTTAGTTTTATATAATCTGAAGCTTTATCTTGATACATATAAATTCAAAATTTCCCAAATAAGGAACGTTTATATTGTACCTATAACACCTAATTTGTTAATTGCAGTCTGTGGAGCTAAGGAAAGAAGTTGAAGAGGACAGCTCAGCTCGAGATGCAAGAGGTGACTTGATGCACGAAATAAGAAAAGGCTTCCAGTTAAAACCAGCATCTGTAAGTTTAAAATAATTCCTTTATACATTTTCATAAGTTTACATATAACAGCATACAAATAATATTAAATCTTCTTTTAGGAACGAGAGATCAAGGCTGCACCTTCAGTATCACAGGAGCAGCCTTCAGGTGATTTGGCTAGTGCACTTGCAAGAGCATTAGCTGCTCGTAGCAAAGTCATTCACTCTGAGGATGAGAGCACCTCTGATACCGATTCGAATTATGATGAATGGGATGATTAAAGAAATATATTTATTTTTAATAAAAAACAGTGTTTTATTATTCTATTATTTAAACAAATACATTATTTATTTATTATATTGCTTTCATAACTTGTTTATTCGTTTCTTTTAGTCTCTGTGAAAATTTACGTTCATAAAAAACGACCCAACATTTTCCAATTAAATTCATTATGTCCTCTACAGGGTGTTGTGAATACAAATAAATATGAAATTAAACAGCTTCTTTTATAAGATTTCTTTAACGTTAACAATAACGCAAAATTTAAAAAAACTAACATTGATTTAAGTAATTTTTTTCTGATTTAGTGTACAAAAATATACTGAATATACATATGAATGGAATATAAGCACACATCTGTGAAACGATTAAGCACACGTCAGTGAAATTGTGAAATGATTTCAGAAAAAATTCTTGTAAAAAAGAAATGTACTTCTTAGAAACAAATGTTATCGTTCATTGAAAGTGTTGCAGTATTGTTAATAAAAATTGTGACGCAAACAAAAATACAAAAAGAAAAGCTAATAACAGATAAAAGAAATACATGGCGTGTATGAATTGTATTACGTGCTATTATCTGTAATTATAGCCTCTATCATCTGTTATAAATTTAAATAGAACTTTAGTTCAAGTCATCTCGAATGGATGCCGCAAGTGCAATAGCTTTTGCAAAATTCTATTTATTTTTTCCATTAGGAGAAAAAACCATCGGTTTTGTCCCCTTTTGTCTTGGATATTAATGCATTTTTGCACGTAATAACCGATCAGGGAGTATGAGGGTTATTTACCGGGTGCGAAACCTCCAATACTAAAATAACATTTCTTCATCTAGTATCATCAAAATGTTTTAATTTCTGGATTTAATAGTTCTTAAGGGCCGATTTCAGTAATTAACGAATCAAAGTTGAGAGCATTTTCATTGTTTCAAAGGTTGATGATTATCTGGGTGATTGTGGTTTACTTTTAATATTTTTTAAATCAAAAAGGCTCCTTTTGTCATTAAGATTAGTCTACCTTATTTCGAGCGTCATTGTCTGTCTTTTATTTTCCGAATACTTGCTCTCTTTAACAATGGTCTGCTTGAACGGTCGACTGAGAGAAGAAGACATTTCACTAATTTTAATATAAATAGCAATTATAAATTTGTTTTAAAGAGCAATCCCTAATCTTTGTATAAATTAAACTTTTTGGAACTTGTATTACAAGGAGAATATGTTTGCTTCTTCATTCCATAAAATGAGGGTTCTAATTTCTGAAAATAACGCCTCAAACAAAACTAAAAGCCCTTCCATTGCTTTTAAGCTACATGATCATCGAGGTGATTGTGGACTACTTTTAAATTGTTTTTTAATAAGAAAAGACCCTTTTGTCCCTAAGAATAGTGGACCTTATTTCGATCATAATTATGTATCTTTTAATATCCGAATACATGCCCTTTTTAACAGTTGTAAACTATAATTAAAATTTTGTCTTGAATATTAATGCATTTTTGTACGTAATAACCTATGAGATAGTTTGTCATGGGCTCTTAGGGTTATTTATCGGATGCGAAACCCTGCAATGCTATTTTATTATTTTTCAAAGGAATTTATTCTTCTCCCACCATAATTTTTGGTATTCTAACGCCTCGAGCAATTTTAAGATTAGATTATGTCGATTAAATAGTTTGTCAGGGGTGCTAAGGGTTATTTACGGGGTGCGAAAACCTCGAATACTAAAATAACATTTCTTCATCTTGTATTACATGAAAAATGTTTTAATTTCTGTATTTAATAGTTTTTAAGGGCCAATTTCGGTAATTAACGAGTCAAAGTTATCGGAGTGGTTGTGGTTTACTTTTAATATTTTTTAAATAAAAAAGACTTTGTTATTAAGATTAGTCTACTTTATTTCGAGCGTCATTGTCTGTCTTTTGTTTTCCGAATGCTTGCTCTCTTTAACAATGGTCTACTTGAACGGTCGACCGAGAGAAGAAGACATTTCCCTAATTTTAATATAAATAGCAATTATAAATTTGTTTTAAAGAGTATAAGAGCCTGATATATCTTCTTTGAACTTGTATTACAAGGAGACTGTGTTTACTTCTTCATTCCATAAAATGAGGGTTCTAATTTCTAAAAAAAACGGCTCAAACAAAGCTGAAAGCCCTTCTATTGCTTTTAAACTACACGATCAGTGAGGTGATAGTGGACTACTTTTAAATTTGTTTTTAATAAGAAAGATTTGACGACCCGCATTTTATATTTCAAAATTTTAACTAATAATCATTGAAAATAATGAATC
>NW_020438928.1:181422-183351 GCF_000699045.2 Agrilus planipennis
TACTCTCTTTAGCGTTCACATATGTGTATATGTTTTATTAACTATTATATACTTCATTAAAATTAACAATTTAAAAGTCATTAAGCCCATAAAATGACCATAAATGCAAAAGATACCGTAGCAACATCAGTGACAACGTCATTCTGACAATAATATTTAGAATTTATGTCTTTATTTCCATATACTAGTTTGGAAAATTGAAATATTCAAATCCTAGGCATTTAATAGTTATTTCTTTTATAAAACATTTTAAAATACAGAAGTAGACTTTAATAACACTGTTACCTAACAAAATTCAGTCGTTTTATTAAACTCTGTGTGATATTAAAACCATTTAGTTTGCAGTAATATAACTTTTTGAATTAATAACTAATAACAATAATAATAAATAATAAATTACAATTTACTGTTTGCCCATTTATAAATTCCTCCGCAATAGCTGCGAAAAAGGTCTTTTTTTATATTAAAAACATTCCGACAATTTTCTTGTAAAATTATTACAAATTGGGTTTTTGGATTTTTTGGGAATTGATCGATACGTTTAACAAAAATCACCTTAACTCTCTTTTCTCTTTTATAACTGTAAAATCATTTATTTATTTATAAATGCAATAAAATTGTGAATCAGAGATTAAATAACATTATATAACTTTAGTTAGGTGTGACAGACCTTCAACAAACGGGTCATTTAGAATGTGAAATAAAAAGAAGACCCGCAATAAAAAGAAATGAAAAAGGATAATAAGCATTACTTAATATATATATTGTATTAAAATTATGACCAATTTCATAATAGTAAAACAGTAAGCTTGACCCTAAAGGGTTTTCTTTTTAACCCAATTATTCAGATATATCCTTATATTAATCAGAAAACCTAAACACTTTTAATTATACAGATACTCTTGAGCATTCCATACATTAATGTTTATTCTGCAATTCATACGACTGGTATGATCACATCACATCATAATTTAATTTACTTATAGGCGTACATGTAAGAAGGAATTTATTTGATTTAATAAAAAAAAAGGTAATGAAAAAAAGTAATGTGAGATATCGTTCACAAAAATAAATACAAAAAAATTTGTTTCATAATTTGCAATATTGTATGAAGTGACGAAATGAGAAACGTTTGAAAAAATATTGTGAGTTCGATTAATGAGTAATTACTTTAGTTTGTAGTGATATTTTCAGATAAACGTAAATGAAAAAATATATTCCACACGTCCACCAAATTAAAAAAGAAAAATGCTGCCAAAGAAATGAGTTATTTCGATGTTCACAGAACGGTTTGCATGAAAAATACTAAATAAAGCACTCTTTTATTGTCATGCAATTTAAATTTTAAGTTATCAAACTAGGTAGCAAGTTTTGTTAAAAAATTCTATTGCATAAACCAATCGAAAATCCAACGGCAAGAACACATGCAACTGACTTGTAATAAAGATACTTAAATATAATATACCTACAACTAACATTCGCCCAAGAATTAGTTATATTATATTAGATTTCTTAATTTTCGTAAAATAATTAGAATATAATAGTTAAACTGCCGAATGTTGTTGAATGTTGACCCACAGGCAATCCCATAACTTATTTTTCTTACTAGTTATTCATTTACATATGTAACTTTTAAATATAAGTATACTTTCCTTATAAAATACAACTATGAAAACGATAAATTTTGTAGTAAATTAAGAAACATAAAATGGTCAATTATTGTAAATGGTGTGAGGAAATGTATTTATGTAACAAACTGACCGGTTGTGTCACAACCATTTAAAAATCGAAACTAAGCCTTTAGACAGCTCTTCATTCATATTAATAAGACATTTGAATTTAAACTTTTCGAAGATAAAACTATATGTATCTAAAGGTTATTCATTAATTTTTAAAGATCGAAAATTCTGCTACAAAAATACATTTCCT
>NW_020438928.1:184812-232007 GCF_000699045.2 Agrilus planipennis
GTCCTCAAATAAATACTAAATAACATTATATAACATTTTTTTTTTTAAATTGAAAGACCTGTATTTAAAAACGTTCTGATGAGCACCTTCATGATCAACTACTAAGATTTTTTTCGCCTGATCTCCCTCCATTGGAAGCCTCCTACTTTAATCAAAATTGAGTCAATTCGTACAAAATAATAAACTTTTGTGCAAACACTACGAAATGAACTTTATTAGTTAGTGTGTATTTAAATTAGCAGAATTATTTTAATAAACTCGTTTTTCTTTTTTTATTGCTATATTCAATCAAAAGATATACATATGTATAAATATACTGATATCGTAAATATATCAATCTTTTAATAAGTTTATTTAGCTGTTTTTTATATTGCTACTAAGTTTTTAGGATTCCTTTATGTGATCACTCAAGAATTCGTGTGTCCTTCTATTTGTCTGTTACGTCTGTAATAACAAGGAGTAGACACATAAGACATGTGCTTCTAAAAGTACTTAAATTAGAATTATAAAAAATGGACAAACTTTCTACATTTAGTTAGAAATAAATTAAGGAGAGCAAAAATAAATGGGCGATTAAAGTTAAATAAAACATTGGCTTCTAATCATATCTCATATCAAACATCACTAAATCGATCAGAAATAATTCTCTCTTTGATATCTACTTAATTAATTAATTGAATTTAAGCAATGGGGCACCAACGTTCGAATGTTGGGATAACATCCGTGACTTGGCCATTTACTTAGGAATATGTTATTTTCTTTTTGTTAAGTGTTTTGTTGATATGATGGCTCATAGTTGAGTGACTGACTTTGGTCATAAGCCATATGTTGGTGGATTCACTTCTTCAGTCCAATTGTCCAATCTTTCGACCTGTTCTTTGGTGTCCCATTATTTACATTCAATTAATAATCAATTACACATTAAAGAGAGCATTATTTTGATAAATTTACTAACATTTGTGAAACCAATGAGTTTTTAATCTTTGAAATCGCCCTCTGTATAAATTATGGTAGCAAAATTTCTAATTTTGTAAAACAACTTTTTCAGCAGTGTCAAACTCTTACTTGAATTTTGTTTTATGCTCAGTATTGCTCTTTATGATGACCTAGTCGAAGTTTGCGACCTTTAAATATGGTTCGATCATGAACCATTTAAAAAATTATAATTAATGAAAACAATGGCACTCCAAAATTCCACAACTTAAGGTAATAATATAATTAATTAATCGGTTAGTTAGAGTCCCTAGCTAAAGGTGTCACCTTGGGTACCAAAACAATTAATTATATGGTATGAGGCCTAGTAAGTATTTTAATGCGAACGTGATTTTTTTTTTGATATTTATGTTGAATATTGGTGGAAATGGTTCATTGTAACGTAGGAGTTGTTAATATATTACAGTCATTAATTTTAGGCTAAAAATTCTCACTGACTTAGATTAATGTGGGTCATTATTGTAAGGATAGTACCATCAATTTGAAATAAACTAAAGGATTTATTGCAACGCATCCAGCCTTTTTTTATTTATTACATTTTCTTAAATCAAAACAATTAAAATTCAAGGTTGAGATTATTGCGGCAGAAATTCCATAACAAACGAAGGAAAAAGTTTTATTTTAAGATATCAAGAATAAACACTCTTATAATCGTTTTATTTTTCTACGATGAGGAATGCAAATTAACCTTTCACTTTTTTGCGGTTCTACATCCTTTTAATTAATGCAAAAATTTTGGTATAAAAATTGATTTGTTAAAACGATCGTTTTAAACCAAAACCCTAGTTTGCTATCTACATAGATAGACAAAACAGACCCACGTCTAATTTGAATTTTTACTTTTGCTTCTAATAAATATTTTAAGCAACGTGCATGCATATCCCATCCGTTACCTCTTCCTAATTATTATTCGTCGTGCCAACCTACATACTTTTTATTAATTTGACTTTTTATTTTATGAAAGAATTTAACAGACACTTATTTTTCTATCCAATAATAAAAACATGTATATGCAAATAAGTGTTGGAAAAGGAATATTTGTCAAATAAATAAATAACTAAAGCAATTCACCCTCAATATTTATAAAAACGTTATGTAAAAGTAAAAAGCTACGGTACACGTGATGAAAACTTTCTGATTTATAAAAATTACTAAAGTACATGCTCTCACCAAAAGAGATCCAAGCTTTAAGCTCCATTTGCATTTTATAATCCAAGGAGTTCGAATTGCTGGTTACTTTGAAAGCAATTAGGTTCAAATTGAATGTACTTCAAGAACTTCGAGAGACTTTAATGATTTTCAGGCATTCGCGGCGACTATTGATTTGAGTGAACACTTATGTCGTTTCGGGAAGAATATCGTTGCCTTCCTCAGAAGGTCTGAAACAGTTTCAGATCTTCTGAAGAAAGTGATTACATGATTACCGAAACATCTAGAAACCCTACAAACTGATGGATCTTAGAACGCCAGAACTTTCGTTTTCAGTTTAGTTGATTCGTAAATTCACCCTATGTATAGGATATGGGTGCATGGTGTATAACGAAACGATTAAATTATACTCAGCATTTTTTCAAACATTTCAAAGTCTGTAATCTTTGCCAAATTTGTATAAAAATATATTTTTAAGTTCTTTGTAATTGTGTCAACGATAGACCATGAGAGTTTAACGCTTTTGTGTACGTACGATTTTTGCTGGTCAGCTTCCTGTAATCGCGTCGCGTCGCAACTTGCGATAAGATAATTCGTTCCAAAATTTAAATTTCCACATCAAACAACATCGTCAAAGACAAAATGCTACGGCAGACTTAAAAGAGCACGTGGGGATCGTATAAGGATTCGGTTTTACCTTTGGAATTTCGAAGTACGAAATCTACGGTCACAACATGCTCTCTGTTCTCTATAATTTTACGATTCACATCCCAAAATGCGTTTATTTGTCAACAAATCAGATTAGCGACCTAGTTAATTAGTTACAATTTACAAAAATTTACGGATTTACAGTATTTCTCAGCTTTTGAAAACCAAAAAAGGATCAACTTTATACTAATGGATGTGTGATTATTTAATTAATAGAAGATATACTCATTTAATCTGTCTGGATTATCTACTTTATTTTTTTAACAAATTTGAAATGCTAGGACTACATTTTAGGCACTTTATTACACTTTTTAATAATTCTTCTAAGCACAAATATTTCTATTTACCGATACAATAATTGTCGTAAATGCTGAAATTTTCTGTCTTACATACGAGCTTGTCATAACTTTTAAAGAAAATAGTGTCGATAGTTAGTTATAAAAACTCGAGAACTTACCCCTCGTCCAGTGCATAAATTAACCCTTCCTGCAGCCCTAAATTGACCTTTTAGCAAACAAAATAGTGCAATATACTCAAAAAAAGTAAAAAATATCGAAAAAATATAGTTTGCCTCTATTTTTCAATCGTGTGTTATCCTGACTTAAAAGCAAAGAACACTTAGAGGAAATTCTTTTATATAGATCCCTTTTTGTTAACAATGGTAATGTTTCTTTTTTTTAAATTTAGTTTTAAAATCTAGAAAAACAAACTGAAAATTTCAAATACTGAAAATATTCTGTTCATTCTCCACGGAAAGTAATAGTTTTTCATTTAGTCTTGCGTATTTGGTCTTGTTTGTTCGGTCTTGGTCTTGTTATTGTTAGCATAAAGACCGTCTGGCCAAGACTGCAAGACCAAGATCAATTTTGCTTATCACTAGTAAAATTGTGCACTAAATGTTTCTTTTATTACACATAAACAATATCTAACCGTTGAGCAAAAGCCGGCATTACTGACATTTAGCGATATATTTTATTAATTTGAACACTGCAACATCTCTTATTACAAAGAATATTTCAGTACCTGTTAATAAACTAGAGTTTTAATACAGTTTGTTGGTTAGTTTTTCAAAGTATTGTCCTTGGCATCTGGCATGAATTTAAATAATTTAGATAAAAATGAGGAAACGTAACTGAGAAATTTTTGAAAATGTTTTAATTAAAAAGTATATTATTGAATTACTATAGTACCTACAAAGATTGCTATTTCTTAAAATAAATGAGAAAGTTAACAAATTGTGGCAATTTCTAAATAAGCACGTATGTAAACCATTAGCACTAAAAAGACGTTCGCTTTATATTTGACATTTTTTTATGATATAAATTATTAGGAAATGCTCGTAAAATGTTTAGCTCGTAAATACACTCTAAATTTGTGACAGAATCGTGCCCTTAAAACCTGATTTTAACGATTCCCGAAAATAGTAAAAGCTGATGTTGACGAGCGCTGTTACAGTTGACAAAATTGCACAACTTTCTCGCGAACATCCTGTAACTCATCACAGATATGTTTCATGTTGTAACAATCAATAAAGTATGCAAATTTTCCAAAGTTATGTGAGGACGGACTTCTAGATCGCTAGTGACATTGTTAATAGAAATACTAATAAATTCAAAACCAGTTGTAAAGGTTACGGCGATTTAGCAATTTAGGCGCTTTTAAAAAAATGCGAAGGATTCTTAACATCACTATCCGCGATCGTTATAAAAAGACTCACATTTAGTGGGGAATTTTGTACAATTCTGAGGTATATAAAATCGCGTGATCGACTTTTTGTTCATCACATCACTTCCATCAGAAGAATCCATCGTATTTACATCAACAATGAAGGTGGTAAGTCAATCATTTAATAAAAATGCAAAGTGCGGCTCCATAGTAAAAAGATTCTTTGCGATTTCATTTACGCTAAACCGTGATATTTGCGTGCATCCTTTCGCGAGTGCAATCAATTTTCGTAGTGATTCAACACAGTGGCATACTTTATCAACAAAAGCAATTAATTTTCATAAAAAAACGGTCAAGTGCGAATCTGTACTAGGGTCACAAGATTTTTCGGGAAACCATTCTTTAAAATCATTTCTTTCAACCGAAATAATGCATTTACTTTTATATTTCTGCCACAGATCTGGGAAATAAAACACTTTTTCGTAAAAATTAAAGAAATAGATTTAAAAGATTTATACAGGAATGAATATAAATAAAGAAAATGTGTTTCATCGGAAAATCCTGTACCGGAAATATATATCACTGATACTCATCGTAACTATAATTCAAAAGCAATCCGATAGCTCTTTCTCGTCTGCAAGTTCAAATAGGCGGAGTACCAAATTTATGTTTTAACTATTTAAATTAATTTAGCTGAGCAATTAATAAATCGAGTGTCATACATCGAATTGTAATTCGTAAACTTGATTTAAATTTAAATTTACCATCAAGAATTATTTGTAGTAGATTTAAAGGCATTATTAAAGGCATTATAGGAATTGTGTTCTTATCTTGCAGATAATAGCTTTAGCCGCTTTGGTTGCTGTAGCAACTGCTGCACCACAAGCGTATCCATATCAACAAAATTTGGACACCGACAAAGACGCCGTTGTACTCAAATACGACAGTGAAAACCTTGGAATTGACCACTACAATTATGCGTATGTATCCAGAAAAAGAGTTGCTAGGGATTTTGTTATTAAACGAATCAAAAAGAAATCACAAGCCGAAAACAAAGTTCATATCTCAATAACGTAATTGAAGGCAATACAAGTTTCATGGCCTTTTCCCATTAAATTCTTCATTCAGCCATAAGTTAAGATGGCAGTATACCTTATGAGACAGATCCAATTAATGTATTTATGTTCTTAACGTAAAAGTTCCCCTACATGATATGTAATAGATTTCTGATTTGTTTTAACGTATTCCCATTCCAGATATGAAATCAGCAACGGAATTTCTTCTCAAGAAAACGGAGAAGTTGTCAATACTGGTGCTGAAAACCAATCGATTGTAGTACGTGGACAATACTCGTTCGTTGCTCCTGATGGAAACACTTATACCGTTAGTTATGTTGCTGATGACAACGGTTTCCAACCCCAGGGTGCCCACATCCCACAAAACACGAAATAAAAAAAGAAAAAAGGAAATGCGCGCGACCTCTGACTGGAAGATATAATGCCAATTCTTGGCTCATGTTAGACAAACAAAGTTATAGGTGTAATTACATTGTACAGCAAATTATTTATATGTGAGTTGTTAATAATAAATTGAATGTGCCATAAAAGATGCACAAAAATTATTTACTGCCTTTGTATTTTTATCTTTTAAAAATTATATCGGAAAATCAATTTCAGATGTATAATATTACAAATTTAATTGTAATAATTAAGAAACTTGAAATAATTTTAAAGAAAAATGTCAAAATTGAAATTACTACAAGTTACATACTAAATTTTACTATTTCTACTGCAATTTCTGTCATTGACAATCAAAAATTGTAATTTTTATGTTGTCATAAAAATTTAATTTTCTCCGTGTACTCATTTAATTAAAGTGACTCCTGGCTTTTCGTCTTATATCAATCATCTCCCCTAATAGTAATGATATAACATTTTAACTTTTCACTAATCGTAAAGCTCGGATCATAAGATAAGTTAATTAAGTATATATACTTACGTCAAAAAAGTCGATACTTCCAAACGTAAACTAAAAAGTTAGAAACGGGAATTGTCCCTTAATTTTATAGATATAGAGATGGGACATTTTCTTCATATTTAAATGAGACCACCCTTCAGATATAGCCTTTCCAATATTAAAAAAAAAGAATCAGTAAAATAAGTTCACAAAAATGCACACAAAAAGGTACAGTTGAATTGAGGAGCTTTTTTTTGGAAATCGGTTGAAGAGCTTATTTTTTTTATATTTTTGGAAGAGTTGCCTTTGCTTAACTTGTATGAAAGTAATGGTTATGTAAATTGATTATTCATGTTTGACGGAAAAACCCCGAATTTTGAACAAAATATTCGCAAAAAATTCGATCACATTTTATAACTCCGAAGGCGTAAAAGTATTTTAATCGTTTTAACTTGCATATTTAATTACATGATAAAATAGTTTTACCGAAAATAAAAATTAACTGTCAGATAAATAGTATCGATCGAAATAATAAAGTTGAATCAATGTCTTTCACGAAACTCCCATTTAATAACAAAAACTTATAAAAAAACAGCTGTACTACTTTTCTTTAAAACAACACAAAACATTATGACATCTTGTAATTAAAATATTTTAAAAATTGTGATTTGTTAGTTCTGTTTAAAATTTATTAACTTACAGATGGTGTCCTCAAATAAATACTAAATAACATTATATAACATTTTTTTTTTTAAATTGAAAGACCTGTATTTAAAAACGTTCTGATGAGCACCTTCATGATCAACTACTAAGATTTTTTTCGCCTGATCTCCCTCCATTGGAAGCCTCCTACTTTAATCAAAATTGAGTCAATTCGTACAAAATAATAAACTTTTGTGCAAACACTACGAAATGAACTTTATTAGTTAGTGTGNAACATAGTGATTAGGTATATGTTGATGGGATCTTCTCGAATTTCATTACATTTCATTCTTGTGCGTGTCAATGACATAATTTCTCCCCGCTTAAATTAAGACGTCCTTGTACGACAAAGAAAATACTGTGAAAATTATACAAATAAGAAATTCTTCAATTTGCATTTTTCTCTTTGTCATATTTCTACGATGGCAATTTTACTAATTAATAGACTGAGTAGGCAATAGATCAGAGCAAAAGATTACAGAGGGCGATGGATGTGGAGGACGATATTGCGAAAAGTTGAACATCTGTACCTAATTTTAGCTAGCGATTATATATACGTATAAAATCAGATGAATGAAAATATAATTAAATTTTTGAGACTACAAAATCAGTTTATAATGAAATTTTTAATAATGATTAGGCATCTTGCACGTACAACAGTGACGATTCTCGGATAAACTGGGCCCCTTTTAAAAAGAAAAACAAAATAAAAGACCAATCACAAAACTCTTAAATAAAGTACAATTTTTACAACAAATGTACAACTTGAATATGGGACCTCTTGAGGGCAGGGTGCAAAAGTACATAACTTGCATCACCTTATTAAATCCGCAGATTGAATCACTCTAAAGAGCGAATATTCGCAATTACAGACTGGAAAATTAGTTAAACAGAAGCCGAAATTGCAAATCATTTCCATTACGCATTTCAATTACGCAAAAACACATTTTCATCGAAGTACATAGCTTCAGTGGCGTTTTTATAGCATACTATCTAAAATTGAACCACTGTAAAAAGCAAAATTTTGCGCATCAAATTTAAAAAATTGGTTAAAAAGGACACAAATGTAACCGATAAAAATAAACATCAAATATACTTTTTTAATCAAAATTACATATTTCTTATGAAAATCATGTGAAACTTAATAAATGAGTATTATTTATTTTATCTCCTAACAGAAATTATTAAATAATTTCTTTTTACTTATATATTTTTTATTTGCTAAAAATTTTACAATTCACAATGAAAACTAAAAAAATTGTACTCATAAAACCAATAGGCGGTGTAAATGCCAAGAAAATAACTTTATTATTATGGCGTAAACGCAATTATAATAATCCATATTAAGGACAAGCAACTTTTTAATCCGAATATAATATTACCATTTGATGCTTTCAACCAAAAGTCAAAAGTCAAGTTTCCCATTTTGAGTATATTCTGATGACTTTACTTCTTATGTAATAACAAATTGTATCACTACATCATAACATAAAACCATACATAGATTTCATGATTTAATTAATAATAGATTATAATTTCACGTACATTAGAGAAAGCATTTGTAGAGAATAAATGGTACTGTTATAACTATTATTAAAGGACTTTATTTGTGTCAATGCTAAAGAAGATTTTATTCGATTTATTCTCAGAAATTTGCTAATATATAAATCACATAATTTATCTCATTAAAGGACTAAAATTTCATCAAGCACTCTTTCAAACAAGAAAGCCCGTCTCATCAACTTGAAAACTTAATCCATCACCTTAATTGAATACACGATTTAAATAAAAATTAAATTAGTTATGAAATGTCAATTATAATAAATATTTTACTGTAACAATAGGACACATAATATTTTGGAAATTTTTGTTTGTTTCTGAGGATTTTTGACTTCTTTGCATTATGAGTTTTTTTCTTGATTTATTTATAACCATCAGGACAGTACTGTCAACGTCACTCTTCTGTCCACTGAGTTACTTTATTTACAGCATTTTGAACTGTACCTAACAGAACTATAATAAAGATTCAGGATTTGCACGATGTAGATAATTTAACTACTAGCAATTAGCTATGTACCCGAAAGTTTAGATTGTTCACAGTATACGGCAGCCTAATATAATTGTATTGTTCGCCATAAATGCGGAACTTCCGCTGAGGGATGTTCACTATTAAATGCCTACTATCTAAAATTCATGTTTGTAACTGTACTTGTACACAGTTAAACATAAGTTAAATATATCTGGATATATAATTAAAATTGCAAATAATTTAACACTTTAAGTATTAACTGAGAAATTAAACAACTATAAAATATTTGGTACTTATTTATTTAAATACAGTTGTATTTAATAAAACATTCAAATTGTCATCTAATTTAGTTTTCATACAATTACTAACAAATCATTATTTTATACAATACTAATTTTATCAACTTTGGGATGAACTTTTGCCTCAAAACTCTCAAGTGTGCATTTATAATTAACAGGTGGGTCATATGAACATACTATAGGTAGCATAAAAAAACCTGTTTTGATAAAATTAAAGATATGGCACATAGAAGATGAACTTTGAGGCAAAACTAGCTGGAGCACCTTATTTTAGTACCTATTCAACCATATAATAGCTTTTAATAAGAAGTAAGCAATTCCCATTCCATACAAGATCTTTTCTCTTTGAAGTCTGTTCAAATTTTCTAATTCAAGAGCCATAATACGTCTATTAAGCTTAGCCATTTGACAGCGTAGGTGATAAATTTCTTCTGCGGGAGTTAGTTTTTCACCATGACCAATAGGAGGTGTTGATTCTCTCAGAGAAATACGGCTATCATTTAGACTTTCATTTAAATCAAATTTAGTCTTTGCTCTTACTACTGGTATTCTATCAAAGGCAAATTCTTTCTCTTCCTCTTCAGGTTCTTCCTCTTCTGCACTTACTCTAGGGAAAGGATACTTGTCTAGTGTCAATGTTCTAGGTGGTGTAGCTACCCTGACTTCATTTGTGTATTGATCATTTGGTAAAATTGAATTATCATAAATGATTTCTCTTGGTGGAGCTCTTGTTCCTATAAAAACAACATGAATTGAGTATATGATATGATCTTATAGACTATGGTCAAAATAAAGAAATTCTCAGTTGTCGGCCATTTATAAAGAAAATCCTTTTCACCACAATATCACTGAAGATATTTTTAAAAATTAGAGATGAAACGTATGAACCTACAACCACTGCCTATAGACTGAAAAAGAATTAACTGACTAATGCTTCTACTAATTAATAAATTTGTTTATATAACTAACTGTTTTAAATAACACGAAAATTACTAAAACAATGAGTCTCTTCACTCATTAAAGAACGTTTTCTTTAAAATATATTCAGTGAAGCTGCATAAATATATTTGAGGTGTATACCTATATGTTGGTGTTGTCCCACAACAAGAATTCTTTCAGGAACTTGCATATTAATTGCTTCACTACTGCTCCATAAGTTTATACCATTAGGGGTATCGCCCCCGAAACTTATTTTACTTGGCACTTTCATTTTCTGACTTATATCAACTTTAAATGTGGCGTCTGACATAAATGCATCCTCAAGTTCATTATAATGTTCAGGACTTGCATTATTGGACATTCTAACGAAAACATAAACTTACAATCGTAATAGGTACTTTACACTTATACTCATAAATTTAAATATTTCCAAAAAACAGAAATACCGCAACTGCAATTTTTATCTTCGATCTTTAATTAAAGAATAAAAAATAACCTTTATTATATTATCTATAAAAGTACAACAGTGACGATTCTCGGATAAACTGGGCCCCTTTTAAAAAGAAAAACAAAATAAAAGACCAATCACAAAACTCTTAAATAAAGTACAATTTTTACAACAAATGTACAACTTGAATATGGGACCTCTTGAGGGCAGGGTGCAAAAGTACATAACTTGCATCACCTTATTAAATCCGCAGATTGAATCACTCTAAAGAGCGAATATTCGCAATTACAGACTGGAAAATTAGTTAAACAGAAGCCGAAATTGCAAATCATTTCCATTACGCATTTCAATTACGCAAAAACACATTTTCATCGAAGTACATAGCTTCAGTGGCGTTTTTATAGCATACTATCTAAAATTGAACCACTGTAAAAAGCAAAATTTTGCGCATCAAATTTAAAAAATTGGTTAAAAAGGACACAAATGTAACCGATAAAAATAAACATCAAATATACTTTTTTAATCAAAATTACATATTTCTTATGAAAATCATGTGAAACTTAATAAATGAGTATTATTTATTTTATCTCCTAACAGAAATTATTNAAAAAAAGAAGTGGTGTATAAACTTTAAAGATTTACTAATAAGTTTTATGTAGGACAAAATTGGAAATGTCGACTTCTACAAATGAAGGTGAAATAGATCACGTTATCATTACAACAACGGCTCTAATTCATTCTCCAAAAAATAATCATAAATTTCATCATGGATTCCTTCCTCGCGATGAACAAAATAAAAGAAATACTAAAACACTAATTACTAAGGAAATAGATAACTTAGAAGAAGCAAACTCTAAGAATAAACCTAAACCTCTAATTAAAAAACGGACTGTTAAGGGAAACGTTCGAAGAAAAAAGCAAACTATAATTTTAAAACCACTTATTCCTACAAATTCTTCAGTTTCTCAAAAAGAAAACAAGACACACGTTGAAAACTCTACACAATCTACAGGTTCATCACTTAATAAAAAAGAAAGCGAAATATTTGTCAAAAAACCTAAACTAATTTCATCTTCTTCATGTAGCACTTTTCCAGATTTAAATTTTGAAACAGAAAATAAAAATAAATCTAAAAGCAAATCTAGCTTAAGTGGTATATTTTCAAGTGTATCAAATCACGATGTTAAAGAAAAAAATCCTCAAGTCATGCACAAAGCAAGTAATGGGGAAAACAAAATAAAAGAAGAAGTTGACTTTGTAGTAAGAAGTCCTGAACCCATAAATAGATCCATACATAGTGTTGATGAGAATATTTTAACTGTCTCCAAGACCATTGCGATGAATTGGAGCACCCCTAAGCCTATAAAAAAAAATAAAAAATTCAGTCCTGTAGAAGTTTGTATTGCTGAAAGTATGCAAACTGAAAAATCATTAGAATATGATATTATCAGCAAAAAGAATCGATTAGTTAAGGAAGATATTCATAAACACGAAAGTTTGAATACCTTTGATTCTTTTAAACTTTATCAACATCCTGAACCAACCGTTAAAAATGTGTTAATTGAAAATTCAAGTGATTATGTGGAACGTTCATGGGAAAATTCAGGTAATATTTTTTCACCTTTAATGTAGTCTGCTATTCATTTTTTACTTTTTTGTAGGACAACCCGTTCCAGCTGAACGCGTACTAAGGTATTTGGTTTATCTATTTTAAGTATTTGATTTTGATGTATTTTTATTAATGAAAATTCATTTTCAAAGTCTACATCAAACATCGCCCGAATTTTTACAAAAAAAATGCATGATCATTACATTTGTTTCGCACCAAACGATAAGTTCCTTACACAGAGTTAAGAGCATAATACTGTAATTAATTGGTCATTTAAATTTGAATCTAATTTTACCATACCAGTTAATTTCTAAACATCAAACAAAAAAATAATTTTCATTTAAAATATTAAAAGTTGTTTTAACATAATTTTGATTTATTAAATATGAGCTTTACTTGGGTAAATGTTCTAAGGTATATACCTATTAATTTTCTGGCAAGATTCACAAGTTTACTTGTTTCATCTGTTATTACTAATTTAGTTTATTTTAATTGATTCTAATAAATTATTTTTATTTTTGCTAGATTTATGAAGTTATTAAGACGTTATGAAAAAATGGTCGAAGAAATAAAAACCGATCATGCACATCAGTTCTTTTATAAATAAGCTAATTAACAATATTTATTACATAAACATTAATTTAAACATTCATTGCCAATTAACGTGTGCAATATATTCCTTAATTAATGTTTTATTATTTACATGGGTTTTGTTAAATGGTCATTAAATAAAAGACAATTTAAATGTTGTCTATATTATTTAATTATCATACATTCTCTTACAAAAAATTATTCTGTAACCATTTGCAACGATTCTGGTTGTTCAATAGTAATTTTTTGCAGTTCCCGTCGAATTTCGGGTGTTATTAAAGGGTGAGATTGTTTTTTAATAAGTTCCAAAAGTGCCTCTTTTTGTTCATTTGATATAAAGGAATTATATCTTTGGGTAAATGTTAAAAGAGCTTGGTGCCACAGAACTGGCATTTCTCTCTTATCATATTCAAATCTAAAAGAGAAAGAAAATAATTACAGAAAAAGGAAAATAAAAACCAGAATTGAAAATTAAAAGAAAAGTTACCTTAAAAAATGAAATACAGAGCCGTCTATCACCCTATAAGGCAATGCATACTTCTTGTCATAAAATATTCTTAATAAAATGGAATTTGCACCTGTGTATTCCATTTCAGCTATTCGTAGCATAGCTGCTGATGCATGTAAAACTGGTATTGAATTTTTAGCAATTACTGATCCAACAATGATTGCTTCTCTTAAAGTACAAGTGCCACTTTCAAGAAGTGGAAGCAAAATCCCTTAAAAAAGGCATTCATGAAATAATAAACACAACACTTATTTTAAATATTAAAACCTTTCATAAAACCACCAGGTTTATAAAGGGCTTTTCGTAAAGCTTGATAGAGATGAAAATTAAGCCTTTTGTATTCAGCAATATCATCTCTTACTCGTGGCAACAGTACTAAATTGTAAAATCTTTGTGCCATGTTGTCTTTTAAATTTGAAGCAAAAATTCTGGTTGCTTGATACATAGAAGCAGCTGACCAACATGTAGGATCTAAAATTAAATACTAGTATATATTTATACTTTAATAAAACAAGTAAATTGCTTTAAGTACCTGTAATATAAAGAATTTGTTCCCAATTTCTTAATTTAGGAATAAGTTTAAAGGCTTTTGGTAATTTTCCACTCCTATATTTTTGCAATACTTGTTTTACCCCCTCATATAATTCCTTCACCCTAGGATCTATATCTTGTATTTGTAAGCTACCTACATCACTAAATTTTGTTTCTATTTCTGTTTGTTTTTCTGTTATTTTATCTTTTATAATATCAGCAAGAGTTCTCCCTGTTTTGCCATCTCTTCTCATAAAAATATCAATAGCTCGTTCATCTTCTTCATTTATCTCAATATTTTCGTAGTAAGGTTCATGCTCCAGCGTATCTTCATCTGATTCTGATTCTTCTGAAGTATCTTCATCCAATTTTGTTCGCTTTGGTTTATGTTGAAGTGATTCGTCTAAGGTTGGAAATTCTTCTTCCACTTCTCTTTGCTGCTGACGAGCAGCGGAGAGAATTTTTCTCGATAAAGAAGAATCTACATACTAATAAAAGTTATAAAAAGATTAGAGATTTTTAGTAAAAGAATACGAAAAAAGTCTAACCTCTTCGTCGTCGTCTTTGCGCTGTCGAATTTTATTACGGTTTTTGGATTTTGCAAATTTTGCATCAGAAATATCATCTTCTAATGGACGCTTCTTCTCCACTTGGGATAGCTTCAATTTCCTTCCTTTTCCCATTATTTTTGCTTAAAGTATTTTCGCTGTAAATAAGTCGCTGTCCTTGCCCCCAAACAATGTGGTTAGAGAAATAACTTTCTCTATGCTCTCTATCTATGAGCTCCATTAGAGAGAGTCTATTAGAGACAGATACCATTTGTAATTAATTACATAGCAGTAAAGAATTGATTTAAAGGATTAGCAGTATTATGCATGTAAATTTCTAGCAGTATTTACTTCAAATCAAACCTATTGCTTTTTTTTTTAACAATAGGAAGTATATAAATTTAGAAGGTATTACAGACACTACTTTCGTAAAAATCCTTCATCTTTTCAATCCACCATCTCTACATGATCTCTACCACAGATATCCATCCACAAAAAGTCAAAAATTAGTGGAAAAGTTAATTATCGTTGATTATTGTGCACCGTTAATAGCTGCCACTTTTCTAATTAATATGTATATGTATTAAGTATAACTGGTTCAACTTAATTATAGTTACTCTACATATATAACAAAAAGTTTTGTTTAGTTTTCATACTAAAACCTTGTCTATGACTAAAACTGTGAATTAAAAATGTATCTACTGAGGAAAGTAGTTTCCTAATATCATAAAAAAAACTTTAATCAGTTAAACTTGTTGATCCGGATATTTAATAAATAAAATGATGACCAGCTTGCTGTATGAAAAGCGTCCATTAAAAAAACCTCGAATAGGACCTCCTGATGTATATCCTCAAGAACCTAAACAAAAAGAAGATGAATTAACAAGTGTAAATGTTAAACATGGTTTTCCTACAATGACTCATTTAAATGATGAGTTTGGAACAGCCAAAAACTGTAACATAACTGCTAGTAAGGTATATGGATAGTTAAAATACCAGTTCTTTTATAATAAAAAAGTCTTACCTTTTTTTAACTTTCTTGTAGGTAGGAGCATATTTTAATGCAATAATAGCTCGCAAAGAGGAGCTTAGTTCATTGCCAGATTCTGGTAGAAAAAGGCAACAGATCAATCCTAAAGACAACTTTTGGCCAGCAACAGTTAGAACAAAAAATGCAATTGAAGCATGGTTTAAAGATTTATCTGGTAATAAACCACTAATGAATCTATCAAAAAAGGCCCCAAATTTTAATAAAAAAGAAGAGATATTCATGATGCTTTGTGAATATCAGGTTCCCATGATACGTTCTGCATGGTTTATAAAATTAAGTTCTGCCTATACAGTTGCTGTATCTGAAGCCAAGATAAAAAAAAGGCAAATGCCTGATCCAACAACAGGTTAATTATTTTGCTTATTATTTAATTCAATTTAATTTATTGTAGCATAAGAATAATATACTATAAATTTTCTTTGAGTCCCTTCTAATTTGTTTCATAGAAGTGATTTATAGTTAAGTCAGCACATCAGTATTATTTATAAAATTTTTGTAGAATGGACTGGCACCCTACTAAAATTTCTGAAAGATCAGATTCCAAAACTCCAAGAATATTATGCTCAAACAGAAAAACCTCAAAGTACTCCTATTTCAAACCCTACCAATGAAACTGAACAAAAACTTGCAATGAAACATTGGACATATTGCATTCGCCTTTTAAAGTATATGTATGAAGAAGGTAAAGACTAATTACCTAAATGGTTAATGTTTTTAATGTTAAATTATTATTTTTTTCAGGGTTACTTGATAGACAAGAAGTTCTTAATTGGATTTTAGAACTTCTAGACAAATTGAGATCTCAGCCTTCAGAGGATGGCATTTTAAAACTTTATCTTCCATTAACCATGCAGTATTTAGAAGAATTTGTCCAATCAGAACTCCTTTCTAGGAGATTATCATACTTATGTACTAAAAAACTTGGTTACATGTTGAGTAATGTTGCTGAAAGTAATCTTATTACTTCCCCTCATTCACAAAGCGAGATTAAGCCTGATATAAAGGAAATTGATAAAGAAAAGAAAGATATATCACAAATTAATCCCATTCAAAGTACCCTTATTGAGTACCAGAATTGTCCACATCACCGTGATATAGGTAATATTTTAAAATGAGGGAAATTCACTAAAAATTGTAAAATTTAGATTTTGACTTACTGTTTTCATTTTTATCAGTTAATGCCTGTAGCTTTTCTTGCATGTTATTAATATAAACATTTATAGGTATAATACCCTTGCAAACAGTGTTATTTGATTATTACAATTATTATTTATTTTATATTATTTTCTGCATTTTTGATTGTCAGAAATAAAAATTGTCATTCTTTTAATAACCCTAATTAAGGGAGAACAATTCTAATAGTCATCAAGCCCTTAAATAATTAACATCGGCTGTAAAAGCCTACATTATCTCATTATCATATTGATTGATTTGCTATTTTGTTTTTGTAATTTTTTTAATTTTTATTGCATGTATATTTACTGATATATACACATTCAATTAGTAATTTTATATTCTTTATTTATATCATGTTTTCAGTTTTACAATTAAGTACCATAATTCAAACCATTGTTTTGGAATGCCCAACTTCTTTAGTATGGTGTGGTGCAGGAATAGGTTCTGTTTGGCATGGATCTCCTCTAGATCTTTTACCTGTTTTACCTTCTACTTTACCAATGCCTGCCAGATTTGATGCCAATACTTACAGAAAACAAATTAGGCAAAGTGAAAACAGTATTAGGGAAAGAAGTAAGAAAGCAGAAAGCAGATGGTGCAGTGAGAAGTGGCAGTCTTGTTCCAAAGGTAATTAGAAAATGTAGTGTTTTTTCTATAGTATTTATTCTTACAAAATGTGTATAATTGAGTGTTGTGGAACGTAACTGAATAAATACTTCATCATCATAAGGTCGTCAGTCCTAAGACTGGTCGGACACGCATTTCCACTCGTTCCTATCCTGAGCTAATCTTACAATAAACACTTAAAACCCCAAAATTGCACGTTTTAGTTTTCTAAACGTTTTGTGGAATTGTAAGGTTTTATGTGTTTATTTAGTATTTATTTTTACTAAAATACATATCAGGTACAACAACTGCAAGAGTTTTAGCAGCTCTTGATGCTCTTGACAGGCATAGATTTGATAGGATGGATGCCACCAACTCCTTGGAAACTCTTTATACGAAGGTATTTTCTAAAAACCCTCTCGTTACAACTTAAAAAAAAAATAAATTTGCTTTAAAGGTTTTTAGCGGGAGCAACGAACACGAAAATGCGGTTGTTAAACTCCTATGCGAGTGGGCAGTCTCTCCAGAGAGGACCGGTGAATACCGAGCTCTTGCAGTTGCTGCATTATTAGATCGTAGACAGTCGGATACTTCATCTGGAGCAGACCAAGATGCTGGTACAAATGACGACAAAGACTCGAACAGTTCAATACCAGGAGGTCCTCCCATGTTTCAGTCATTATTAATGAAGTTCCTAGACACCGATGCCCCTGTACCCTCACCCGATGACACCCCTCAAGTAAGTGTTTTTCTTTTTAAGTTTCTGCATCTCATATTTACCGTAATTTCATCATTCTAAATATAAACATTTATCAAAAAGGAGCATAAGATATAAATTGATCCAAAATAATTGCACGGTTAATATTTAAGGATATGAAATTTATTCCTTTTTAGAAAAAGACAGCCTTTTCAAACCTTGTTCATCTTTTTTCTGAACTTATTCGAAGAGATGTCTTCTCTCATGACGCCTACATGTGTACCTTAATATCAAGGGGTGATCTTTTAGGTCACGAAGAAACTACTGACCCAACCACTATAAAAATGGAGGTAAAAATAATGTACACTCATTTAAGTTTATTCATCAAATAATGAAACTTTATTAGGATCACTCCCATGGAATGGACTATGATGATTCAAAAATTGATGACGACCTTGATAAAATTCTGCAAAACATCAAGGAAGATCAGCAAAACTCGATGGACGTCCCAGACAGTCCTAAAGACCAGGATCACCCACATCACTCCCACATTGCTGGCTCAGTAGGGCATGTACCAATGGAAACTGATCACAATGATCACAAAATAAAACCTTCAAGACATCTTCTATATACGACACATTTTCCACTTGCGCAAGACGACCCTTTTTCTCAACATGATTGCAATCAGCGTCATGTTCTTTTATATGGTGTTGGTAAAGTTCGAGACGAAGCTAGACATACGGTGAAAAAGATGTCGAAAGAAATATGCAAATTGTTTACAAAAAAATTCAGTATCGATGTGGCCGAAGGTGGTAAAGTGAAAAAGCACTCGAGAAACGAGTTCAATTTCGAAGCAACCACTCAAAAGTGTCAAAGTTTAAGTTATTTCGACCAACATGTAGTAACATGGCAATGTAGTGTTAATGTGATTGAAATGCTCAATTCTTTCGCAACAGGCAGTTCATATTATCTTCCTGTACAGGAGCATGTTGCCTTTTTGTTTGATCTAATGGAATTGGCGTTAAATATTTATGGTTTGATTGATGTATGCATACAAATCCTTAAAGAACTACCAGAAGTCGAAGCACAACTAATGTCCAAAAATTCAAATTTAGCTAGGAATTACACTACTTCGCTTAGCTTATATATTGTGGGCGTTTTGAGGAGATACCATTGCTGTCTGTTGTGTATGTTAATTTCAAAATATATTACCTTTAGTTTTATAATACATAATTATAGAATTTGATTATAATTTACATTTCCTGTTAAATTTGTTTTCTTAAATATGACAGTCTCTCTTTTTTACTGTCCCTAAAGTTTTTTTTAACTAAAAAGAAAAATATTTTTAAAATAATTCTTTATCAGTAAGAGAAAACGGTACAATAGTATAATAATATTCACAGTAATATTATAGCTTTAGTTGTAATAAATGTTATCTGTTATCTTAGAAAAAACTTACACTTTCACTGATATTGTTAAAATTATATATTTTTCTAGTGTCACCTGAACAAACGTCGGCAGTGTTCGAAGGATTGTGCAGCGTGGTGAAGCACGTTTCGAACCCCTGCGATTGCAGTTCTGCCGAGCGTTGTATTTTGGCCCACCTTTACGACCTATATTCCTCTTGTAGTCTCCTTAAAGCAAAACCCCATACTGTAGAACCTTTTAGCAATGCCTATCCAAAAATTAGACAAGCGCTCTACACTGCCCTTCAACCCACTCCTAATAGTGGTTATGTTTATAATCCGCAGTTCTTGCAAGAAGTGTTCTTAAATCCTAGGAAGGGAGGCAAAATAGACAGCTCATGGGCAAGACAAATATGCGAAAATGCCAACAACAGGTCGGTAAAGTAAAAACTGTTAAAAATTCATTGAAATAAATGTGTTTTAATAATTATTTTATATTTACAAATTGAAATGTATTTAAAGTATTCTGGTATTATTTTTAGGTATTCTTTTGTTAGTAATGCTGTTATATACGTTTGCCGAGAAATTGATAATGAACGTTTAAATGATCTGGCAATAATGTGTGCAGAAATGACGGCATGTTGTAATTCACTTGCTCCTGAATGGCTGGGTGCCCTATTGGCTCTCTGTTGTCCCATGTCCCATCCTGGTTATTATACGGATATATTAGCCAAATTAGACATACAGGTACGATAACAAAAATTTTTATTTTATAGAGAAAATTTTTAAAAAAACTGATTTAAAGAAATTGGTAACATTAAGAGAAGCATTTAGTAATGATTAATGACAGTGTAACTTTACATAATCTTCACATTAATTTAACTTTGAAATTTTAGAAATTGTTTGTTTAAACAATATTTTGGCGGAATTTTTATAGAAAATAAAGAGAATAGTTATTGGAATAATGTGTATTATTTCTAAATTGAAGTACACAATGTAAAACATCGTTCAAAAATAATTTCCTATTAAAAGTAAAATTCGTAATAAATGTTCCTAACACACTTATTTTTGTCTTATTTAGGATGTCAGCATACATAACGCTCTCGCGGTTTTCACATGCATACTCATAGCTCGTCATTGTTTTTCATTAGAAGATTTTGTTGGACGAGTTGCACTTCCAAGTCTGCTGAAGGTAATCCACAGCATTTTTAACACTACATGTACTATTCATCATATTTTTCTTCATCAGGTGAAATCATTGGATAACAATGGTTCGGTTGCCGAGAGTGGCATGCGTTTGACTTGTCATCTTCTACTCCGTCTCTTCAGAACCGCAGAGGGTCCCCAACCGGGGTTATATTCTGTTGGTTCGCCTGCTCTAAACACCCCAAGACCGCCGTTAGGAGTAAGGCTAAGTTGTGATCGCCATCTTCTGGCGGCAGCTCATAGGAATATACACGTGGGACCGGTGTTAGCTGTATTAAAAGCAGTTCTTGTTGTGGGAGATTGTACCGCAAAAGAAGGCACGGAATTAAGTATATCACATATTTTAGGCACCAGCGATCTGTTGAGTGGAGGGGATGGGCCTTCTTTGGATTTGGCGTAAGTATTGAACATTTTATTTCTTCAATTGGGGACCTTGTTGGATAAAAAGAAAAATTGTTCGAGAGACCCGTTTGAGTTCCGATTTCCGAAGTTTAAATTCAATTGCCAAGCATTCCAAAAATAAAAAAAAAGATTGTCCCATAACGAAATAAGTGTTATTTTAGTGTAGAATAGAGTGTAGTTTTAGTGAAAAAATGTGAAACTTGAAGTTTAGCATTTTTTTCTTCTATCAGGTTAGATATGGAAGTCTGCAGTTCCAGGACAGCCCATAGGTTTGTCATAGACTAATTAATTTTGCTTTAACTGTGACATGGCTTGCACCTAAAAAATCAATCCGTGTTTCTACTGCATTGCTTCTATATGTGTAAACACCTGTGTAATTAGGAAGTGGTTCATCGCACTTTGCTAGAACGCTCTGTTTTTGTAATAAATCTAAATTGTATAAATTAGAATCCGATAACATCGTATTTTAGAAAACACACAATTCCTTATAATATTATTCAGTTCCATTCTTACTAAGAACCACTGAAGATTCTTATATCAAATGTATATATTGTCTTTAATGTTTCTTTCACTGTAAATACTTAAGTCTACTTAAAGTAAATAACAATTAGAAAATAAATACATAGTTATACATATTCAGAGCAGAATATTATCACTACATGAGAACTTATTAACGTTGGTGTATATATTTGTTACATATAAAAAGAATATACAAAACAGTATTTTTACATTTTTTTATTAAACGATAACATTTATTTTCTGTCAACTTGTATTACTGAATATAATTAATTAATATTTCAACAAAACTAATTTTTGTATTTCATTCAATTAAAATAAAAAGAAACTAACCGAAAAAAAATCTGAAAATGGACACGAAGTGATTATTGTATTAAATTAATACAATTTTTGTAGACAGAAAAGAAAGCTTGAAGTATACATTTAAGATTCTCAAAACGATGGTGTCCTGCTAATGAAAATAAAAGAAACTAGGATGTGTTGTTATCGTGTACACTTAACAATTAATTAATATGTCGTAAACGTTGATTCGTTATACGCCCTGTGTCCATAACATGTTGGGGAGGCTATCTGTTTTTATTAAGTTTAAAAGCTTTACTAAAAAGACGTTCTTTAACTTCCGTAGACAATCCAGTACTGGTAATGGTGAAAGTACAGCGTCTCTTTCAGCATTCGCATGTCACGTTCTTCGTGAAATATGTTCGCAGCAGTGGGTTTTAGAACGTTGTTTGAGTCATCCAGAAGAATTATGTCACCACGACAACCTTTTGGATCCTCTTCTTTCACACTCCC
The DNA here is from genome assembly GCF_000699045.2 of Agrilus planipennis. Lineage (NCBI taxonomy): Eukaryota > Metazoa > Arthropoda > Insecta > Coleoptera > Buprestidae > Agrilus > Agrilus planipennis. The sequence continues at coordinate 207,340 of NW_020438928.1, forward strand.
AAGCTCAAAGACTGCTTCATATGATCTGTTATCCAGATGCGAGCACTACTTTGGACGAATTAGATCAGAAGAGCATGATCAGCAGGATACTTGAAGTAAATTATCGATATTTCGTATTATTTATAAGTTTGAAATGTTTTTTTTTTTGTAAATAACAGAATTTGGAACTGTGGACATTAAGAATGTCATGGCTAGATTTACAACTGATGTTCAAACAATTCAACAGCAATTCGTCCGAATTAAACCAGTGGTTAGAAACTGTTGCAAAAGCTGCAATTGATGTTTTTCAGTTGAATACAGTTTCGAATTATCAATACAACGATGATAAAAAGTAAATAGGTGCATGTACTCTTAAATTCCCTTTGTATAACTTTCTGTTACTTTCTAGGGCCGACAAAAGAAATAAACAAGGATCAATTTGGCTGGTAGCTCCTTTGGTTTCTAAACTTCCGAGTGCCGTACAGGGCAGAGTTTTAAAAGTTGCTGCTCAGGTTTTAGAAAGTGGTGGTTGGTGTAAAGATCAGAAAGGAAAAAAAACTGTAGCTGAAAATCAAAGTCTCCTCAGTCATCACCCGTTTTTGAGTCTCGTCTTGAATTGCTTGAAAGGTCAAGAAGAAGGGCAAAGGGAAGGACTATTATCATCACTTCATTCACAACTTTCTCAGGTGAACTTTTTTTCCGTACATCTAGAAGAATAAACTGACCAAATACGTAGCTGATTATGTCTGAAAGTATTTTTGATTTTTTCTTTAATTGTTTCAAATTAATAAAAATATAATTAAAACTGAAAGAATGTGTTTATTTCTAGCTGGTTTCGTTAGCAAAAGAAGGTAATTTAATTGAGATATGTAATAACGAACGTACGCTAGATGGTCTTCAATTAAGATTTTCTCTTGTGGGAGGAGTTTTCGAAGCAATACAAAGAAGTTCGGCAGCATTAACTGACTGGGCGTTACTTTTCGTTCAACTTATAACACACGGACTTATCGATCTCCACACTCACAGTGAACTTTTTACTACCGTAATAGACATGCTAGCAACTTTGATACATTCTGCCCTTGCCTCAGATAGTCAAGTAAGTTAGTATAAAAAATTATGTTCTTATGATAATATTAAATATTTATTTTAATTTTCTCAGGATGAAGGTAGAAAAATGTATCAAAACTTAATGAAAAAACTCAAAAAAGAAGTGGGAGAACGACATAGCGCTTCTCTACAGCACATCCGACAACTTTTACCTTTACCTCGACTTACTACGGAAATAATTGCTGTTGAACCCGTGGGATGTTTAACAGACAGTAAAGGAAACAAAATCAGCTTTGATAGCATTGACAAAAAGCACGGATTACAAGTATGCTGTTTATTAACTTCAACGATTTATATTAACCGAAGATTCATTGATTTTTTCAGGTTACAGATAAACAACGAGTAAGCAGTTGGGATTTACTGGAAGGCATGAAAAACCCCGCTCCGTTGTCGTGGGCCTGGTTTGGAGCTGTTCGATTGGAACGAAAATCATTATCGTGCGAAGAAAACCATCGACTCTTACGATACCATACCCACAACTTACAGAGGCCTGTTTCTCACTATTTGGACCCGCCTCCCTTGCCACCAGAAGACTTAGAACCCATTCCAGATAAACCGGTATGTTATTTTGTTTAATCTTTTTTTCATTACTATTTTTGTTTAATTTATAGGCTGACACTCCAACGTCGGTGGATCAAAGTCCTCGTAGCGCTGCTATGAGTAAAGGACGTGGTAAAGGACAAAGGAGACCACGGAAGCCGAAGTCAACCTCTAATCAAATGGCCGGAGCGCCTATGACTATGGGTCAATCTGCTATGGCACAGGGACAAACTTGCTTACCTATGCAAGGTATGCAAGGACCTAATCCTCAAGTTCCACATATAGGAGCTTATGGGCAAGGTAAATAAATAGTTTATTTTAGGCACTTGGTAGTTTATCATAAGAAGTAAATTAAATTTTGTGATTTTTTTGTAAATGTTGAATTTATTTTATACAAGGTGGTGGTGCACTTCAACAACAACCAGGGCAACAGTTTAATACTGGTCCTGGTCAGCAACAATGGTACAACCAGCAGCAACAAACTCAAAGTTTCTATTCTCAGCAAATTCCCAACGGTAATAATTGTCGACAGTAGTCGTTGTAGCATGTCAACAAAAAAAATGTTTTATTACAGTAAATCGTTTTGAGAGGCCTCAACAGATTAATCAATCAAAACAGGCTTTATCTAATATGTTGCGTTCTCGTCATCCGATAAATCAGTTTATAGGACCCGGCAGTCAGACTCCTGGACCAGGGCCGCAACCTTCCGGATATGGCCCCATTCAAAGGCAGTTTCCAAGACAACCTATACGACAGCAACATCCTTCGGCTATGCAACCTAATCAGGTACGTTACTTCAAAATTAATTGTGCGTAGAATAGTGATTTTTATAACATTCTTAGAGAGCATAGAGAGGAGTTTATGATTAACGTAATATAATTTATCATTCTCGCTTATTAATTTCTCTTTAGCCGCAAATATTGCTTTGATAGTTGTAATTCAAGTTGCCACTGTTTATTTATTTCATTATGTATTTACCAATATAAGAAAAACAAAAAATATAAAAAAATATGTAGGTCTTAAAGGATTTTTAAGCAATTTTTCTATCAGCATTCTTGACTTTTGATATAGGGGATGTTTCCACAACAATATGGTAACATGCAAGGTGGCATGACAGCCGCTCAACAGTACGGGAATTATGGTGGAGGTCCGGGACCTGCAATGATGCAAAACAATATGCAAGCAAGTCAACAGATGATGCAAGGAAGTCAGGCGGGAATGTTTGCAGCAGGGGGACAGCAACAAAGCTTCACTCAGACAAGACCTGGCCAACCTGACTATCGCACTATAAACCAGACACAAAGACCTCAATATATGCAACAAGCTCCCAATGTTACCATGAATACCAATGTAGGCATGAACCAGATGGGCGCAGGACAAGGTAAGTTATATTTCTTAGATAGTTACTTTTTTCTTTTACTAAAAAAATAAGTATAATTGCGTTAAAAATAGCATTATTAATTAAATAATTTTTTATTAGGGGGTCCTGCTCCTCCTTATTCTCGATCTGCAGGTCAATCATTACAAGGTGCCCAGCAAAATCAATTCCAACAACAACAGCGAATGCGTCAGCAACAGATGTTAGTCATGCAACAGCAGCAACAAGGTGGCCCTCACGGTACACAGCCTTCACCTGCTATCGTTGCTCAACTACAAAGGCAGATGAATTCAAATCCTTACCAACACCAACCTCCCCCTTACAATATGGGGTAATTAATTGACATTCAGTAGCGGTATGTTTTAAATCGTATTTAATTGTAAGTATTATTTATTTTTGTTTGGTATTCAGAACAGATAAATTAAAAATGGTTTTATTTTTCTAAAAATATTTTAAATGGGCAATTTAATTGAAATTGTACTGTTCTTTATTCATACATAATTATTTATATTTTTTTAAGTTTTCTGTATAAAATTAGCTAATAAAAAATGAGAACTGTTTTGTAGAATTTGTAAACTACAAAAATGTTAAAATAGTTAAATAAGACGACGCATTGCATAAACCACTGAGGATGGAAATATGAAATTTGCAGAATTTGTTTTTTAAAGGGTGTGGAGGTCTACTAAGAAAAGTTTTTCTAAAATCAACCCATAAAGGTTGAAATAGAGAGTAAATGTTGGAAAATCATATTCGTTGCGAATATCTATCATCTTTAGCTCTTTAAAACAAAGTATAAAATATTTATTTTACGATTAATTAAAGCAACCTGTAATAAGGAACACATCAAAGTATTGAAGTTTATATGGGAAAACCTGATTTCCTGTACTTATTGAGTTGAAAATAAATACTCTTCAAATAAAAGAAAATGCGTGTTTAAATTTTTTTAAAATCATCCTTAAAAATAAGCTTTGATCAGGCGTTTTAATCTACAGTATTTTTTAACAGCTTTGAAATGCAAGAAGAAAACGCAAAATTTCCAAAAAGACTTCGGTTTGCAGAATAGGAAAGTTATAAATAGGTATGCAGACCAACTTCACCCTCTGCGTTTAAAGTCAACCAAGGTTTAATAGAATGTTAAATCTTAAAATTGCCGGTTGTATTTGAATTGTAGTCCCACCGAAACTACATCTGTGACTCATTTGAACTATTAGCTTTGTGAATTATTTGAACTAAACTTTACAAATTATGCCAACACCTACATGCAAAATTCTTTAAAATTGCACTTTTAATTGACAAAATACCGGGCGTCTTTTATAAAATGGAGGTAGAGCGGGCATAAAAATAATCGTTATTATTAAATTAACTCATCTTTATATGAAATGCCTCGCGTTAAAGCGGAACCAAAGAAATGCATAAAGAGCAATCTACAACGTTCTTATGATAATATTAAATATTTATTTTAATTTTCTCAGGATGAAGGTAGAAAAATGTATCAAAACTTAATGAAAAAACTCAAAAAAGAAGTGGGAGAACGACATAGCGCTTCTCTACAGCNTTGTTTAATTCATAAGTAACAGTTAAACCAAACAATTTACTAAATAGGAGAAGCTTTGGAATTATCAGAGCAATACACAGGAACAGGCACCCCAGATATTGTTACTCTTCGACATCCCAATACAAGGCAACCTGCAGTGTTCCTGTTTTCACCAGCCAATAATTCTGTTCAGGAAGTTCTGACCTTTAGTGAAGAAAAAAGATCATGGTTTATTGATGATTCTGTGAAAAGTGATGGTAAAATGCACCTTTCAACACCAATAGACCCAATATTTTTAGGTAAGATAGTGATACTTGTTAATTTATAATTCATTTTTCTTACCTTTTCTTTGTTTTAGTCCTTCCTTATCTTAGAAAATATTGCCATTCTAAGGCACAACCCTTGGATCAAATACTCATGGATGAGGAATTTCCTGAAACTGTTCGACTTTTGAAATCTAGTGGACTTAAATATTTAAATCTCATAGCAGATAGAAAGGTGAGTTATAATTTTAGTTTTAAATAATTGTTTTAATTGAAGAAAAAATTAAATTTATGAAGAATAAAATAAGCAGAAGTTTTCTTATCCCTGAACTAAATCAGTTGATTTCTGTAGGTTTGTTATGTTATTCATGGTGAATGTGTAGTAAGTCTACAAATGGAATAAAATCATTATAGTTCAGGATTAAGAAACTTCCTGCTTATTAAATAATTTGTATAAACAACTTGTACTCTTTTCTTAAAGGGTGATGAAGATTTTAATGGCTTCAAATATAACGAAGAGAAAACATTAATTTGGCTTCAGAAAAAGACAGAACGTGTTGCTGACATTTTAAAACAAAAAAATATTCATGTTGCTAGTGGTGCAGCTTCAGCAACGTTTGTAAAATCAACTGTAGGGGAGGCTGTGGACAACGAAGCATATTTACGATATGCACATGGTATTGTTTCAGAATATCTTATGGAAGATCTTAGTCAAAAACTTTTAAAGTACTTAAACTTACCTGAAGATGTTAATGTCAATAAAAGAAAAAGCAGTAGTGGAAATTTACAGCAACCAGAAGCAAAAAAATTGAAACCTGAGGATGAAGAAAAGGCTCACAGTTCCAGTGTTCTAGACTTAAGTAAGCCAGAGATAAAAATTTCAAAAATGCCTGTTCAGAATTTAAGAGAAAAGGCAAGAGCTAAGGCAGCAAGTGGCAGTAAAAGTATCACATCTTTCTTCAAAAAATCGTGAAATTCTCGATCAGGAATCGTTACTAAATTGAAGGTAATTTTGATTTTAAATTAATTCTATTTTTATTTTGCGCCTCACGATAATAATCATTATTTTTTGTGAGATTTGATGCCTGGTTAAATGGCAATATTTTGATTTGTTTTTTTATGCAATACAATGATTTAAAAGGACAGTTATAAAATATTTCGTCCAAACATTACAGAATAGCGGTAGATTACTGAAGCAAAGCAAATGAAACGATGTAGTAGAAAAGTCCGATTTTTGTAAAAGTGTTATTGTTATTTTGGATATTTTTTCTAAACTAAATCGAAATAAGGGGCAAAGAATATTCATACTAAAGCGTAATTAAATAAAATTTTCAGAAACTTATCAAAAATATAAAAGCAAACTTAGGCAATAAGTAAACCATTAAAGGAAATAAATGCCACCTTTATAAGATTAAATAAATGAATCGTAAGTAGAATCTAGTTGTGCTGTAAAACTTGCATTTTTAACTATTATTCAATTTGATTTACTATCAATATAATGAAACAGATTTAAAAACAAAGCGTACACCTTATCCTGCATTACTTGGATTATATATTAACACGGGATAATAAGTACATTTCTAATGAAACAGTATTAAAAAATGTTGGTACAAAAGACATTTTCTTCAAATTTTCGGATATTTTCTACTTTTTCGAATTTGAATTTTCAGGTCATTTTATTCTGTGATACAACTTAATGTATGCTACACAGCAAAACGAACTTGTTATTTATTTACTTTTTTGTGAATATTATTAAATGGCAGGGATGCGCCTCCTCTACTTTATCTTTTTTGTTTCTACTAAATTCGCGTCTTCTAAATGCTGAACACATAGATGAAACTATTGCTTAATCCGAGATTAACAAAAAAGCAAATCTAAGAATTGGAACAAAAAGAATAGATATTAAAGAAAGGAGCAAATCAAAAATATAAAGTATCATAAAATAAATCGGACAAAAGTTGAAAAAAATATAATCTGCTAATGAATGTGTCGTTATAAAAAGTATTAGTTCAAATAATATTAATAAATAATTAATACAAATGAAAACAGCATTTAGCAAATTACGCGGAATCAATACCGTTGAATATATGCATCTTTTTTATTCATTATAATACATACAACTAAATTGTCCCTTTTTTTCATAATTTACTTCTCCTAGTTTGCATCCCTGAAGTTGATGTTTTATACTTTGTATACATAGTTATAATTTGGTAATCTTATTTAATGTTCCTATCGTAGATATTAGCGATACTAGGACTGACTATGTTAGTAAAGTAGGCGCTAAATTGAAATTTAGGAGCTAGGAGTGTTTGGTGTAATTTGTAACAATCAAGTCGTAACTTACAATGACGTATTTTTTTATTGAATCAGTTTGAAATACATGTGATGTGAAGACTTATTTAAAATATTGTTGCTGTGTTTATCCATACTACATTGTGTCAGTTATCCTGATTAAAACACAATAAAAAAATATAAATGTACTTTGGTTATGCCTTACAAAAATATTCAATTTTAATAATACCTTCACGAACATATTATCAAGAAAAAAAAACCAGTGTTACCTACTCATAAGTACAAAATTTTGTCCAAGAACTTTTTTTGCTATTAATATTAGTAACAGAATTATTAATATCAGTAATATAAGAGTTCTGGATGGCTCCTTCAATTTCAGCAGCAACAGTACATGTTTCAGAAATCATTTCTTCATCACATACAAATATTTTTTCATTTATTTTACGTCTCTTACTACCCCCACCTTCCTTTTTGATAGAATGGTTATCACTGCATTCACTATCCATTTGGTCTGTTAAAAACTCTGTCCAATTACTTTTAGTTTTATCTGTATACTGTTTGTCACTTAAGGAACTATCATGAATAAAAGAAAACATAATATCATCTTGTACTTGCAAGTTTAACTGGGTTTGACTTTTTTCAATTCTTTGTTTATTCAGGTTTTGCACGTATGTTCGGCAATCTTTCCCAGATCCTTTAAAGTAAATCTAAAGAGGAATAATCATACTGTAAACTGCATATTCATACGCTTTAAATAAATACAACTAAGATAAAAGTGAAACTTGGTATACAGAAAACTTACTTTTATCGTAGATTGTTTCTCACCACACAATTTACATATCCACTTGGGAATTTTTTTAACAATTTGAACCTATAGAATTATTTTTATTAATCATCTCATTAACAAAAAATATTTAATTATACCTGAAATGTATCACATGAAAAGCACTTTAAAACTTGTAACTCTTGTGGCATTCTTCTACCGATGCTATTCTGGGATTTCTTACAATATTATTTAAAAACATAAAATTAATACTTTATCAAAAATACCGAAAGAAAATTTCTTCTTTATTCTTTGACTTATATACTAATACAGGTTATGGGTGACCATAGAATAGTGGATGTTTGCAGGTTATAGCTATGTATGGCTGATGTTATTGATTTCATTTACAATTGAATGTGAGTAAAATAAAAAAATTGTTATACATTAAGTACTCTTTAATTTATTTAAAATTGATTTGTAGGCGTTTTGTGTTCAATTGAATTAAATTTTAGACATTTTTACAATTTTAGGTTATGTTTATGCTTTAGTATGTTCTTTATATTAATTAAAAACCAATACATTTTACAAGAAGCAAGCTTTTTTCCAGGTGGGCTCTTTATAATGAACACAATGAAAAAAGCACTTCAGTTTTCTTCTCGTCATCCAATGCTAACCTTTAAAAATGTAATTGTTAGAAGTTATGCATTTAAAAGCAATTTGAAAATAAAATGGGTTAGACCTGAGAAAATACCTTGCTTTAAACCTGAAAAAAGCGGCGATTTAGATCCCATGCCGGAATTTGATAAATCACGTTATCAGTTAGAATACGCTAATTGTAAAGAATTAGAAAATGCTGATCCATTGGTGAAGAGATTATTCTCTTTGGAATTTGCATCACGTAGCAAGATTACTCAAGCATACAAGAAAGATCTAGTTGATTCTGTTAAGAATCATACTTTTGATGAAAATTCCATTGAAGCTAGAATTGCTAGATGGACTGGTACTATTCGAGCACTACAAGAAGTAATGGAAAATCATCCAAGAAATAGGAGACTAAAGGTAATATTTTTTTATCCTTAATATAGTGACTACAAATGTTTACATTCAAAGATTACTTATAGGTACAACTAAAAGAAATTATTGATAAAAGAAAGAAATATTTAAAATTTCTTCGAACATGGGATTATAAAAAGTTTGAATGGCTTATAGACAATTTGAATATTATTTATAAACCACCACCACCACAATTTCATTGGATAACCAGAAAGGATTCACTAAGAAAACTTACACAAAAATATTGTGATGATAAAGTTAATGAAAAACTCAGTGCATACAGATTACAATTAGAAGCAGAACAACCTGCATTTCTAGAAGAAAAAATAAGAACTTTGGAGTTCCTTAGACAGGAGCAGAAGGATTGTGGAGTGGAAATAACCATCAAGCAAGAAGAGATTGATGAAGCAAAGAAAAGTTTAGATGAATTACGTAAAAAAAACGAAAAAGGTAAAAGTTCTAGTTAATAAAGTCAGTAGTTATTTATATATCCAAACATAAATAAGACCGAAAAATAAAACTTTTAAGTTTAATTCTGTAAAAGATTTTATTTTCTTTACAAATTGAACAGTAAAGTAGTAGATCTCAAAACTTAATTTTAAAACAATGAGTATAATTAATAATGCCTCTANTATCTGCATTTCCAAACAAATTTTGTACATGTTCACTCATTGTATTTAAAACGGCTTCCAATTTATTTGCATGATTAGCTTGACGGATAAGATCATCATAATTTTCACATACTTGTTTTTGCAATTCTCGGTTTAAAAGCTCTATTCCTTCGCCCAGTTTCTTTACCTGTTCTGCAATTGTCAAGGTTTCTGGAAAATCACTTTTTTATTACATCGTACGGACGGCTGGGTGTCTTTTGAAGATTTCCCCTCTTCCACGAAAACATAAAAAAAAAAATTACAAATTAAAATTGAAAAAGTAGTCTTTGGAAAAATTACTGTTTTTTTGTAAAAATAAATTACCATTAAGATATACTTAAAACTTTATAAGCATTTAAATGAATGATTTATATACATATTTACATTGCATAATTCACTTCTTTAATGCTACGGCTAAAAACTCTGACATTATTGGATAAACAGGATCAAAATTAGTCGAATTCTTTTGACAAATCACATTTTCGTATCTTTGTAAAGCTCCAGCAATTAAATCCGTAAAGTAGGCGCTAAATTGAAAACTGTTCATTAGGAGTGTTTGGTGTAATTTGTAACAATCAAGTCGTAACTTACAATGACGTATTTTTTTATTGAATCAGTTTGAAATACATGTGATGTGAAGACTTATTTAAAATATTGTTGCTGTGTTTATCCATACTACATTGTGTCAGTTATCCTGATTAAAACACNTATTTACATTGCATAATTCACTTCTTTAATGCTACGGCTAAAAACTCTGACATTATTGGATAAACAGGATCAAAATTAGTCGAATTCTTTTGACAAATCACATTTTCGTATCTTTGTAAAGCTCCAGCAATTAAATCCAATCTATAATAAAAAAGAAATAATCATGTACCTCTCAAAATTCATAAATTACTCAAAAATTAAAGATCACCTATCTGATTCCAATGTATGTTTATCTAACCAAGAAGTAAATTCGGTAATTGACCATCCCATATTTTGGTGAGGACTGGCCAGTTCAGGTTCTGCATAAGAGAATAGCAAAAGAAGTACAGTACTATGTGGTACAGAACTACCAGACACTTGACTGGCTACTATTTCTTTAGGGGAGAGGGCTATTAATGTTGCCATTGATTTAAAAAGCCTGAAATATACAACAAATTAAATAACATAAAATTTTTAGTCATCAATTTATCAAAACTACAGTATCAAACATGAAATACTACAGTTACTAGTAAATATAGATAGGAGCATACTGCCAGTTAGTTATTAATGTTACAACTTCTTTGGTTGCATTTTCAATGCAAGACTGGTTCATGGATGTTAAACTATTACTTTCACATTACTAGTAATTTTTAACAAACGACGTGATGGGAACAGACGACTGTTCTTATGAAACAAAGTATGATTGAGATATACCTGTAGGGTCTTCCTAAATCAGTTATAAATGGACATAATGTTCTCAATGTATTCTCTAAGTAATTAAAGTCTGCTTGAAGTCTTAATCGTCCTCCTTGAGAAATAGGCCTTAATATTGATGTATGTTGCACTAAAAGTTCTATACATCTAATAGTTATCTCACTGCATCTAGAAAACAATTAAAATTAGTTACAACTATATCAATTACGTTTTTTTACTGTACTTGTTGGTTAACACTTCTTTGTTTTCAAAAGGAACCAAGTATGTATTAAAGACCCTCCCTACAAATTCTGTAAGTTCTCTCATGTATGGACTACAAGATATTGCGATTTTGTGAGTAGGGATTTGTATTCTGTTCCAGTCCGGCTCTTGATGTATGGTTACTATAATTTTTTCTATTGTGACATTTATAGAAACTAAAATTAAACCACAAACACACTTTTAGACTGACTTCATATAATTTAAATAATAGTTGCATACTTATAAGTGGTTGTAATATTGATGATGTCAATCCATGTATTGATTTTAAACTGTCATCAATTATTTGCACACAACTTTTAGGTAAAGTGTCTTTCATATTAGCCAACATTCTTTGAACTTGGTTTTGCAAGTAAAAAAGTGTATTAGCCAAGTTTATATTTAGTTGTTGAGCAGAGTTTGGAGTACCAGCTATAAAATAACTGTTAAATATTTCAAAATTAAACTATAATTTTTTTCGGATTACCTAGGACTTGAGCTGCTTCCGGACCAACCGCCACTTGTTGTTCTGTTTTTACGCAAAACATACGAATACATTTGGAAACGTTTTTCACAATTTTTTCAGTTAGAACTTCATCTATTAATGCTACGCTTATTTCGCTAAAAGGTATTAAAAGACAAAATAATCAGTATTCGAATATTAGCAAGGGAAACTATATATATAAATAAGAAAAGCTTAATACCACTATATATGCAACTAACGACGTATCTTCCATTATATTTCATCAAAAATTGAAAAAATTCAGTTTGGCTTCTAGTGAAAATCAAAGGATGCGAACTAATGGTAAGATACGCTAGACAAGCAAACTGGTCCATTTCAACTGGCAATTGAGAATACATTGGTGATTTAAAGTTTAATTAAATAGATAAATCAAGTATACTTTCAATACAGGCTACGCAATAGTTCCAGACAATTTGACTTGACTATTGTAAAATTTATTATAATTCATACTATGAGAGGGCATTTGAAAATATAAAAAACAAGAGAGCTATTCTACAGTTCCTGTATCTGATTAAAATTGTTTATAGTAAATCATTGTCATTTAATTGTGTTGAAGTATTGAGGAGTATTTTTTTTTATTAATAGGTGAATACTCACTTAGAAATCGTTCTTAAAATTGAGTCAATTTGATCATGTGACGGAATACTACTCTCTTGAGTGAATACCGCTTGTGTAGGTTCCATCATGCGAGAAAAACTGTTCGATAAGTAGGAGTTTTCGATTTTTTCCAGGTTGTTGCGACTATGTAAAAGAATTAAATCAAATTAAATTTAATTGGAACCGCTATTTAACTCGAAATATGTAAGCACTTACTTAAAAGTAAAATACTTGTAATTCAGTTTATTAATCATATCACACAAAAGCTTGAGAAAATTCGGATAATCGACTTCTAAAGTTTGTGTTACAGCTGGTGAAGAAGAATTTATTTCCTGTAACAAAATTTCAGCAAAAGACTTCCAAAAATTTTCTGCAATAACGCCTTTTTTACTGTCTTTATCGATATTATCAAGCACCGACTGAAGGAACTTTACCTAAAAATGATATATGAATTAAAAAGGAAATACACAGCTAAATAATTTATTTACTTGATTACACTGATGAAATATTTCCTCTCCAAATGCTTTTTCGAGATCAACCCAAACCTTATTACGAAAGCCTTGTGATGAACCTACAGAGGCTTTTCCTGGACCTCCAGAGCTTTTATGTACTATAGATGAACCCACATTTATATCAAATGATGTCTTTAAACTTTCTCTACATTCATGCAGACAAATATCTAAAGTATTCTGAATTACACCTTTAACTGTGCCAAGATTGATAAATATCTGAAAATAACATTTTTAATGAAAATAGAATTATTTCACTTTCACTATTTGTTTTTACCTGTAGTGCAGTAGCTGATTGGGTCATGTTTTCATTGGCAATTCCCTGAGTTAAGGAAATGTTTGCCAAGCGGACAATTTTTTGTTGTTGGGTACGAATATTTCGCAATTCATTTGTTACAGCATCAATGTTGGTTAATTCAGGATCAGATGCAAGTTGCTCTTAAAAATAAATAATTAATTTTAATTCAACAAATGAACAGTAAATGTATTACCCAGATCCTGCAATATTGTTGCTTTTTGAATAGGATCATTTATAGTTGATAGTCTTTTACTTAATTGCTGTATCCTACTAACTTGACGAAGAATATGACTAGCTAAGTGTAATTTTTCTAAAATAAGAGTATGGGTTTCTAGATTATGATATGGCCCCTCAATCTAAAATAAAGTGAGATACATATATATAACATGAAAATCATTTTAGCAATTACTCACTTGGGCCTTAATTCTATCTGCATTTCCAAACAAATTTTGTACATGTTCACTCATTGTATTTAAAACGGCTTCCAATTTATTTGCATGATTAGCTTGACGGATAAGATCATCATAATTTTCACATACTTGTTTTTGCAATTCTCGGTTTAAAAGCTCTATTCCTTCGCCCAGTTTCTTTACCTGTTCTGCAATTGTCAAGGTTTCTGGAAAATCACTTTTTTCCTCGGGATATATGTACTTCTTATAAAAATCTAAATAAGTATGTACTGATTAATTGTAGATTCAAAGAGAATTCCATTAAACAATTACCATCATTTTCTACAAAATCTGTTATTTCTTCATTCATTTTTTCCATTTTACCTACTTCTAATATTCACATAACAACAAAATATTAACATATTAACTTTATTCCCATCTTTATTAATATACGTTCATATTTAAATACTGTTATTATTAGGATATCATATGTGGACAACATGTGAGGTTATCTACTGATACTTGTCAGAATCTATGGTTGTGTCAGACGGTTGTGGTTGCGTTAACGGCGCAGTAAAATGATTTAAAAAAAAAAAATTTGTATGAATTATTGGAAATTGTTAATTTGGATTACAGAATAAATTTCAGTCTCTAATGTAATGTAATTATTGCTGGGTAGTTTCTGTTTTTATATTCTCTATGAGTATTGTACTTTAATATCTTTGATATAACGTAGTTTCATCTGTATTCTATGATCAGTATTATCCGTGATCTGTATCTTGTCATGATCTATGGTCATGATCTTGTTTATGTTCTGTATTCCTGTTTTACGGGGTACATAATAAGTGCAAATTCGGTAAATATCCGGTAATTATCTACAATTTTTTATACCTGCTACCTAAAATCGCTAAAACGATGAATCGGTTTTATTCAAATGCTGTAAATGGTTTCAAGAAAGTATCACATGTTATTTTTGATGTAGATGGATTACTCATCGGTAAGTTAATAAGTAGAAAAAAAAATATATGAACGTCCTGTAAAATTATTATTAGAGGAACCAGTTAAAAAGTTTCTAAATTTTGAGTGCCTCTAAGTTATTGAAGGATTCTTTCATTAGTTTAGTAAACTACACTTCTACCAAGACTTCTATTACAGATACAGAAAATTTGTACACACAGGCAATTCAAAACATTCTTGATAATTATGGTAAAACATTCACTTGGGAATTGAAAGTACAAACAATGGGTCTTGTAGGGAAAGATGCTGCCAAGAAAATGATAGATCTATTTGACCTGCCAATTTCTCATGAGGAATACTATAAACAGCTTACCGAACAATATCAAATTATGTTTCAAAATTGTGAACTAATGCCAGGTATGTGTTGGTTACAGATTCTGAAAAAATATATCGAAAAGCTATTTCTGAAATTGCCAGAAATCATGGAAAACAGTATACGATAGATATACAAGCAAAAATTGTTGGGACTCCTGAACGAGAGTCTTCACGAATTGCAGTGACAGAAATGAAACTACCAATATCTGTTGATGAATTTCAGAAACTATTCCGAAAAATTAGTTATCTTTATTTATCATCTGTACCATTATTAGCAGGTATCACTCATTAATAAGCTTTAAATATAAAATAGCAAAAGAGGTTTAGGTTAGTCCTTTTTGTCCACATCTAATCTTACTAATAATCTGTAAATACAGAAATATTTTAATCATAAGTGGATTTTTTTTTATTTCAGGAGCAGAAAGGATAGTAAGACACTTCCACTCATCCAATGTTCCTATAGCTGTTGCAACTTCTTCAAATGAAGATGCTTTTAGAATAAAGATGCAAAATCATCAAGAATTATTTTCCCTCTTTAATCACATTGTTTGTGGTGGCACAGATCCACATGTAAAAGCTGGAAAACCCCACCCTGACATATTTTTGGTTTGTGCTTCACGTTTTCCTGAAAAACCGAGTCCAGAACAATGTCTAGTATTTGAGGATTCACATAATGGTGTTCTAGCAGCTAAAAGTGCAAATATGCAGTGTGTCATGGTTCCTGATGAAAGATTGACCGATGAATATAGAAAAGATGCTACTGTAGTTCTTAGTACACTACATGATTTTAAACCAGAATTGTTTGGTTTGCCACCTTTGAACTAATATGCTTTAAGTCTTACATTATGTATGTCCACAATAAATGCAATGGGTAGTCAGTATTTTTACTTTTATTTATATTTGACTCAAAAGAATTTTTATTAGCTGTCAAGTATTCAATAGTTTGGATATACATCAAGAAATTTTATTTCAGGTGAATATGTTCAGTCTAACTGTAGTTAAATATTACGTGTTAAAGGATGAGGGTTCATAATGGAAGAAAATGTGCTTTGAAATTGGTGAAAATATAATGATTTAATTAATTCG
This sequence comes from Agrilus planipennis, assembly GCF_000699045.2. Taxonomy (NCBI): domain Eukaryota; kingdom Metazoa; phylum Arthropoda; class Insecta; order Coleoptera; family Buprestidae; genus Agrilus; species Agrilus planipennis. The sequence goes on from NW_020438928.1 coordinate 223,271, forward strand.
TTTTTTTTCCATTTCTAGAGCTTGGCCAACAAAAATTATGGTTTTCTTCAAATGAGAGAGAATTAAAGCTAATTCTACACTAATGACTGAGAACACCTGGAAATTTGTTTGGATTCCACTGATGCAGCTAATTGCGAAGGCATCTTTCTTCCTAAACTTGATTTGCTCTTCACACTTTTCAACTTTGGAGCATCACATTCTGCAGTTAATTATGGTGAGAAGCTTTTTTCAAATTTTAGTTGGTAGTTTTAAGTTGTATATTATTTCTTTATCTGTTAAATCACTATATTGTTGACAACAGATTTAAACAAATAAATAAATACAACTTAAAACTACTAACATTTATAAAACTTAAATTAATTTGAACTGTGCTTGAAGTCATTATATTCAAATCACACATTTATTTAAAGTTTAAAATTTTTGCCATTTAAAAATCGACAAGTGACTACACACTCCAAATTTGATACTTTTCGCTTCACTAATTTCGGATGTGCATTGGTAACTCAATGAGGACTCTATACATTAAAAACTTTGAATCTCCTTTCACCTCCGTCTTAAATGATATTCAAGAACATAACTACCAATTTTCGTCTCTTGAAAGACTTCGGAACTGCTGTTTTATTCCCTATTTCATCCCTTAATGATTCACCTTGATAAAAACAATCCAACACATTTCCTTGATTTGTAATACAGTGTTAATGCGAATTAACGTGTCCCTAATTTTCGAAGTTTTGAATTGAGTTTCATCAGTTTTACAACTATTTATCTGCTTCTTAGTGGGTGGAAAATTAATCTATTTTTTAAATTTTATATTTCNATTTGTAATACAGTGTTAATGCGAATTAACGTGTCCCTAATTTTCGAAGTTTTGAATTGAGTTTCATCAGTTTTACAACTATTTATCTGCTTCTTCTTAGTGGGTGGAAAATTAATCAATTTTTTAAATTTTATATTTCTACTTTTAATAGTTTTGGTTCTGTGTTTATGAATCAATCAAATTAATAAATTAATTTTCAACTCCCATTTTACCTCCTATTATGCGGACTATTAAAAACTAAAAAACAGGTATTTTAAATCACATTTTTTAATTTAAATGTATTTACAAAGTTTGAAGTTAATAGAACCTTACGGTAATATTTTTACGTACAAACCGTTAATCCCGGAAATAATTTTGAAAGTAGTACAACCTTATGTTGTAAAAGATCCTTTATGCAAAATTTTATGTTACATCACAACCAGTGAGAAAATCAGCAAATGTTATATATAAAAGAAATCATGAATGGAAAAGTAATATTACGTAGTTAGTATCAGCAATTTCTTATGCGAAATGTATGATGTGTTGCATACATATTTACAAACAATTCTTAAATTTAATTTTTAAACAATTTTTAACACAAAGATAGTGATTAAACAAATAGTTCAGAAAAGTAAATTTCGACCACTCGAAGCAATGGTGCTAACAGTTTCGAGCTCACCATGACTGACAGGGGGGAAGATCTAGTTAGAATAAGAAAAATTCATTATCTTCATTTCTAATGCTCTCCTTTTTGTTTTTATCATCTCTCTCACTCTTGTACTCGATTATTTTTAGAGTTGTTATCAGGCGATGGAACTTGCAAAAACACATATATTTCAATTTTATTAAATGGGATTGAAATCAGCTACGCGATTGGTTAAATTACGAAATATTTGCCGCGAACCGTCGCAGAAATCTAATGTGATGCTTCTGCTCAGCGTTATATTACGTCATTGGTGCTTCATGCAGTAGCTTTCGCAAATCTGTTCATACTGTTCATTACTACGTTTACCAGGTTGTTTTGGGTGTGGCGATATCTCTTACGATTAAATTCAATTTACTGAATTTATTTTCCATGTAATTAGCTTTATTTTATTGCAAATAACTACCTCGGGTTAGCATTTTTCTGTTAAATGAGTTAAAGGTGTTAAATTCATACAGGCTGGTTTGTGAAGTGAATTATCTAATAATCAAATTGTTTTAAAAGTGACGACTCTCCGCCATTTTAAAATTTCATTATTTTACTTAATTTTGGGTGCTTGTTTTTATTTTGTGTCATATTTTATTTATTTAATGCATTTTCCAGTTTCAAAACATGCACGTTTTAAGCTAAATTAACTAAGTATGTCTAAATACCTTTTCATTTTATAGGAACATCATAAAAACTCCAGATGTAATGTGTTACAGAGTATTCCTCATATTAGTCCTTTTTCATTCCATGATATAGCATACATAAAAGGCCCATGTAAATGATTTTTTCAACTGGAAACAGATACAGTGTGCTACTCTTGCAAACAACTAAATGGTAAGTAACGTGAAATAATTTTTATTGATTATTTAATTTTTGAACATAGCAGATGTTTGTGGTAATTAATGGCACATTTTTTGTCAGCAATTTTTTTTTCTTATTATTCACGCCTCCAATTTACAATTTTGCTTGCTTGTAAGTTCGTTTTTTCTTATTGTATAGATTAGGTTTTAACGACTTGATTTTGTTTCTATAATACAGACTTGCTTAGAGACGACATCCTTGGATTATATGGGCGCACTACTTTGATTTATTTTTATTTCCAAAAATGCTTCTGATGTGCAGGTTTCTATGAAAACATAATAAACACAGCAATCGAAATGTGGAGAAACACAGCCCCACTCACACTTCGCTCTCTTGGACTTGGAATGGAGTCATTTGCGGAAAAGGTAAGAAATCAGTAATTATTTTATGAAGTTGTGTTTGTGAAATGATTTGTGATTTTCCAAATCGTGTATTTCATTTGTCTCACAATAATTGCTACTGAAATTTTTTACTCATCTGAATTGTAATACTTGGATGGTATTATTCTTAATGTTTTAAGACAAAATAGTTAAGATAAAACTAACATTAAATTGTTTCAACAGGTTATCATTTAAACTTATTAAATGAACAAGGAGACAAAAAATGAGAAGGATTCAAAATGTGGAGAAGTGGAGCCCTGTTAGTGTTCCATCCTTTTAGACTTACAAAGTGCAATTTCAACAAACAAAGTCCAATACATATTGGTGTACTTAGGAATAAAAGTTGAGCATCGTACAGTTATCCTCGGTGTAAGTTATTGCTTTACGGTTTGTTGTTTTTATGGTACTTAATTTTCATAGTAATTTGCCATGTCTGGCATCTATGGTTTTTCTTCTGTAACAATTATCTATTGTCCATATCTATGATTTTCTTCTACCAATTATCTATTGTGTACAGTACCTATGATTATTTCTATTGCCTTTATCATTTATCTATGTTGTGTATAAAATTGACAGCACATCGCCAGTTTATAATTTAGGTAGTTTACTTGCTTTTTCGTGTATGTTTTTATTGTATTTCATTTTTTAGTTAATTTAATCCCTTCTTTAATTAATAATGTAATTAATATTTGTTTTTGCCCGTTTGTGCAGATCGTCTAAATGATGAGAAAGAGAGAATTAAAGTTCACATTGATGGTACTGAAACAGCCAAGGTCTTGTTTTGATTTGGTGTTTTCGTCTTCATCTTGCAACATTATGCATTTAATTTTCAACAGTTGAGTGAGAGGAAAAGGAGATTCCACTGAAACAAGTTTTCTGCTATGATATTCCTTCTGGATTTAGTTTGCTTTTCACACATGCAAACTTGGGAACGTTTACAGTAGTCTACTGTTTGCTAAGGTGAGAGTATTTAATATAATCAGTATTAATTGCTCTTTATTAATCTGTTACCACTGTATCTGTTTCAGATCGACGCTGGAGAAGAAAAAGAAGACCCCGTAGTTAAAATAGTTCTTTTGTCTTGCATGCTCCACCTAATAGAAATAATTCTTTTAATCCAAATTCAGATTAATTTTTTATTTTGCGTGTTTTTTTTGTAGTTAATTTGAATTAGTTTTTTATTTGCATGCTTATTTTTGTTGATTTTATCTCAAGTAATTGTTGATTGTAGATGTTTTTATTATTTTTTTGTAATAGTAGTAATGTAGTAGTAGTATTTACTAACACGTTTAGTAGTTGTAGTATAGTCTAACCGTGCTTACCTCTTCGCTTAGCTTACTGCATATTCTTCCTAATTTGCTTTGCATTTACCCTACGAGTTCTACATGATTCAACGTTTCGTTATCGTGTGTGTTTCTTCTCACCCTTGTGGAATTAGGGAGGGCCTCCCCGAACGACTTCCCTTGGGCTTAGCTATTTAGTTGATCTTAAAAGTGTCTTATACNAGCTAAGCCCAAGGGAAGTCGTTCGGGGAGGCCCTCCCTAATTCCACAAGGGTGAGAAGAAACACACACGATAACGAAACGTTGAATCATGTAGAACTCGTAGGGTAAATGCAAAGCAATTTATAGTGAGAATATGCAGTAAGCTAAGCGAAGAGGTAAGCAAGAGACATGTTAGACTATACTACAACTACTAAACGTGTTAATAAATACTACTACAACTACACTACTACTATTACAAAAAAACATTAAAAGATCTAGAATCAAAAATTAATTCAAATAAAATAAGCTAAATTAAGCATGCAAAATAAAAATTAATTCAAATAAAATAAACTACAGACATGCAAAATAGAGAAGCATTTGAACTGCGGGATCTTCTTTGTCTTCTCCACCGTCGATCTGAAACAGATAAGGTGGTAGTAGATTAGTAAAGAGCAATTAACATTGATTATATCATGTATTCTCACCTTAATTAACTACAGAATGTAACGTTCCAATGTTTACAAGTGTGGAAACCAAAGATTTGTTGTTCCAATGGGGTCCAAATAAATTTCCAGTTGCCCATTCATCAATCGAAAATTTTGGAATATTTGGTCAACAGGAGATCATGAGTAGAGTCCTGGAAACGATCCCATTGTAGTTATTCGTTGCATAAGTAGCATTAAAATTGACTTTCTCATTTGTTGGCCAATCTGTATAAACGAACAAGAAAAACGAATTAAACGCAAGTAAAACAGTAAACTGTTCAAGATGATGCCTACGTGGGATCATCAATTTTGATTTAATTTAGACGATTATGCGTAGGTGAATGGAAAATTAATAGATTCACAATGAACCATTAATAAGGGAAATAAATAGCTATGTCCAAAAACTAAACTTTTATTAAGAATTGTTTTCTTATTTTCTCTACTTCTGATTCTCACATTAAAGTTAAAATATGTAGTGTTTTTATTAAGGTTTATAAAGAAGATTAAGATAAATGCTATATGCTGGAAAGAATGTAGTTCTAAATATTCTGTTCTCCTCTCGACATTTCTGAAATGATACTTAAAACATGAGTGTTGAAAGTAGATTGGAAACATCTGAGAGATTGAGTGTCAATTGTTACCTACCTATTCATTCTAATAAATTCTTTCTTTGACTACAATAACACATTGCCTTTCTTCGTAGTGGAAAAAAGGCACTTTCAGACCTCATTTGGAAACTGCTACATCCTGGAGTAAAAATGGAATGATATGGTGAATGCTCCAAAACACATGGCATCCAGAGTTTTTATCATTGTCCTGTAAAATGAAAACTTAGGAAAGTATTCAAATAGAACAAATTTAGTAACACTTTAGCGTAAAGTAAAGCTTCTCTTTTCTTTGTTTATATCTAATTTACTGTATAACAAAATAAATAAATAAAACATGAAATAAAATAAGAACAAGCACCCAAAATCATGTATTCTTACCTTAATCAATTAACTGTAGAATGTAACGTTCCAAAGTTTACAAGTATGAAAACCAAATAATTTGTTGTTTCGTTGTCGGTGGGAGGGACCAAATAAATTTCCAGTTGCTCTCATTCATCAGTTGAAAATTAACTGCAGAATTTTGTAACATTATGACGTCAACAGCAGATCAAGAATGAAGTCCAGGAAAAACTATCCCATCAGTACCATTAACATTAAGTAGCATTCTTTCTCATTTGTTGGTGAATCTGTATAAGAGAACAAAAAAAAACGAATTAACTATAGTATAAAATAGACAATAAGACAACATAAATATATAGAATAAAAACGCACATAAAAGCAAATAAAGTAGTAAAAATTTTAAAATGGGGACATGGACCTTACTAAATTTGCAAAAATATGGTAAATTGCAAAAAAAATGTGCAAATTAAGTTGGTCCTAATTATTTAAAATTAATATGTACCTATGTTTTTGATCCCACCATAAAAAACTGGTTAACATGAAAAACAACATCTTAAACATTATTAAATAAACTCACTTCTGTAAATGAAATTGGCTCACTACTTTTTTCCATAGGGATGCTCCAAAAGGATGAATTTCCTCCACATTTCTAGAAAGGGAATCAGAAGTAGCTGTAACCTGGAAGTAAAATATAATAGTTATATTACCATTTAAAAACAAGNATATATATTTATGAATAAGTGCAATTAAATAAAAGCTTTATCTTTCGACAAAATCAGCAGGGAATTACAAAAAAATTGCATATAGGCTAATTTGCTTTGAGAAGATAGATACATCAACGTTTTCGTTTTATAACGATAATAAAACATCTTTAATAAACCGTGTTCTAAGACTATTACCAAAGTGATTTTTTGCCGAAGAACTTTTTATATGAGGAAAACTATAATAAGAAATTTAATTATTTAACAAAAATGAGAAAATTTGTAAAATCAATCATATAAAAATTCTCTGTTGGAATAAGCAGAAATAGTTTTATTGTCAAAAAATAATTTAAAAGAATAATTTTCAAGTTGATACTTAATATTTTAGAAATACAAAAGGCAACTAAAAAGTTAAATATAAAGTACATAAAGTTACGAACATAAAACGTTTTCCATTTTAATACGATTTTAATTTATTTGGCAAATAAGTAAAGCAATAAAACGATTATAATATATGTGTATTTGGAATTTTCTTTATTTCCAAAACACGTAATTATTCTTCAACGCTGCAGTTCTCTTATCTCAATGTAAACACACTGTGGATGCTCTGAAGGTTGAAAACAACGGATTTTTTGCATGGATTTTCATGGTTCAAAAATTTTTATCCTTAAACGATTATCTTTCGATATTTAGCCTTAAAGGAACTGACTGACTGACAACAAATCAAATTTTAATCCTGATGTGCTTTTATATTCTCTGACGTAGCAAAAAATAATTTTGGAATTTTCGAAACCTAAAGAATCATAGCTGCTTTTACAATAGTACCAATCTATTGAAAACAGTTTTCATTGACGAAATTATAATTCTAGGAAAAAAGAAAATAACACGAAAATGACTACATGCCACTCAGTTATTTTTGGAAATTTAGCTCCCATCTACATTTGGATTGAAATTAATAAATAGTACAACCCTAAAATAAAATCTATTTAAACAGTTTTTTGTTTATACACAAGAGGTAGGCACGTTAATTTATACTTTCGAATTAAAGATTACTGATAACGAGTACACTACAGATTTAATAATGAGCACCCCTTAAACAATATAGGTATGAGCCAAATTGATGATATTTTAGAATAAATGTAGGTGTATATTACATCCAAATATTAGAAAGAAGCCCCAAAAAATACTAACAACAACTTGAGGCTATAAATCTATTATACTGGTGCAGGGAAGACAACTGAAAAAACTTTACCTTTTTAGCAGTAATAGGAAGCCATTTTCTACACAATTTTTTTGCGCAACATTCGCAACCTACGTTCGAAACTCTTCTAATTATTTTAAATTTAAGGCTCTTTGGAACAAACGTCGCTGCTTTCGTGTCAGATACAGTGTGATATGAGAATGATACAGAACAAAGGAATGTGAAATACGTAAACATGTGGCGTAACTGGACAGAATAGTCTTTTTAACTTTGACCTACTATACAAAGTCATCGCGATATCGCTGAGATCACAACTACATTTTATCTCTAATTGTAAACGAATTTATTGTGGAGTACATTAAAATACACAGCACGTCCAAATGCTAATCCAAATCCAAATTTTATCCACGAACAATATAACAAAAATAGGGTTTTATAGCAAATGATAAGTTTAGTTTAATAATGATTACTAGCAGGGCCGACGAAATGCATTGAACAAGTGTGAGAAGTGAAAGGGAAGTGATAAAAGGAAGGACCTTAGATAAACAATAAAAAAAACTGAGCATAAATGATGTCATTTCAGCGCTCTTTTATGTTTAAGTTATGTTAGATATATCAAAAATAATGCCTAAAGGCACTCTAAAACCGTTGGCACCATGAGATATAACGTACATTTTTACATTAAAATCCCCTCTCAAAGCTTAATGAATACCTTGCATCTCCTAATAATTTAACGAGCCCTTTTCTATGTTTAATTATTTTATATATAATAATGCCGAAAAGTACCCATTTGGTACCGCACTCGAAAACCGTTAGTACCACGAGATTCTACGTACTTTTTTACAGAATAATCATTTGTCAATGCTTACTAAATACCTTCCATCTCCTAATAATTTCACGAGCGCTTTTTTATGTTTAATTATTTTATATATTTTAGCAAAAATAATGCCGAAAAGTACCCATTTGGTACCGCACTCGAAAACCGTTAGTACCACGAGATTCTACGTACTTTTTTACAGAATAATCATTTGTCAATGCTTACTAAATACCTTCCATCTCCTAATAATTTCACGAGCGCTTTTCTATGTTTAATTATTTTATATAAATTTAGCAAAAATAATGCCGAAAAGTACCCATTTGGTACCGCACTCGAAAACCGTTAGTACCACGAGATTCTACGTACTTTTTTAC
>NW_020438928.1:232463-245192 GCF_000699045.2 Agrilus planipennis
CCGTTGGCAAGATGAGATTCTACGTACTTTTTTACATATTTATGATATTTCAAAACATAGTAAACACCTTCCATCTCGGAGTTATTTCGCGAGCGCCTTTTTATGTTTGAATTATTTTACATATTTTAACAAAGATTAATGCCGCAATATACCTATTTGACACCGTACTCGAAAACCGTTGGCAAGATGAGATTCTACGTACCTTTTTACATATTTATGATATTTCAAAACATGGTAAACACCTTCCATCTCGGAGTTATTTCGCGAGCGCCTTTTTATGTTTGAATTATTTTACATATTTCAGCAAAAATAATGTGAATAATACCTATTTAAAATAACACTCTAAAACCATTGGTACCAGGAGATTTTAGGTACATTTTTACATAATTATTTAAATAGATAATAAATAAATTCCTAGAGATTTATTACTTTGATATGTTCGTATCTTTCATTTAAGCGCTGTATCTACGTAAACATCGAACGGTCTGTACATATGTAAATGAACATTATAGGTACAAATTATGGGCTAAATTTATAAAATAGTAAGTTTTATGCCGATTGCTACTGTTGCTAACAATTTCTAATTAATTTCGTAATACTGAAAGACTGAAATTATAAGATTTAATATAAGTACGAAAATGCTACCAAACATGTTTACGTTATAGTACTTTAGCCATGTTGTAATTTTGATATTTAACCTAGAAAGTCCTGATATTTTTTCTGCATTCTAAAACTATAAACAATTGAAAACGATAACGTATACGTAATAATGGCTCGTCAATTTTCAGCTGCATTGAAAGAATTGAGGATACATTTGTGCCAAACAAGTAAAACAAGTGAAGGAGTTAGGTGAATGGATATTGCTTTCAGTTCTAATGTAATTACATAACACACATTTGCATTTGTCCTTTCAGAAATTTCATTCAGAATCATTATATTAAGATCAAAACTTCAAATCCAAAATTGCCAATTTTAATTCGGGAATGCTCCGATATCCAACCCAAAGTATGGGCAAGATATGGTGAGATATGTACTTTCAAATTGCTCTTATATTTTATCATTACTGATCTATATTTACAATATCATATTAAATTGTATTGTTGATAGATTAACTCACCTAACTTTCTTTTTAGAAAAGGGGAAAGAAGTTTCTGCCCCATTATCCAATTTAAGTGAAGATGAAGTTTTAAAACAAGTCACAAATGTTGCAACAAAATCGTAGTTTAATCACATAATCGTTGTTGTAATATTATAATAGTTGGTTTGTAAATACATAACGATAAATTAGGTGTATTTATGCAGCTTTTAATTAATTTTTAAAAATTTTAAACATTNGCCAATATAATACGTTTTTTTAAAATTGATGATCAAAGTTTATTATATACCCATAAATTAAGTTTTCAATAAATCATCGTTTATATAACTTGTTTTGCATTTATTACTCAGTCACCTAGATACACATAATAAAGTTTTTATCGAGTTTTTAAAACTTTGGCTAAATTTTTTTGCACCTAATAATTTGATTGGTTTACAATGTGCAAAAAGATGGGAAATTTTGAAATATCGGTATAAATATTGAAAGTAGAATAAATAGATAAGTAATAATTATTTGATGCGTTCTAATTAGGCTTGTAGTGGGAAATTTAAGACAGAGATGAAATTAAAACATTTGAACATCTCAGCTATAAAATATATTAAATATGAAATTAAAACAAATCATACAAATCTATAAAAATTATAAAGTTACTTTAAATGTAAAGTTTTTTAATTAATAGAAGTATACTTTATCGGATGTTTTTGGTCCAAAATCTTAGAAAAATTGTTGGGAATAGCGCTTTCTGACCTAAGTGAATCGACAGCAGCGTAAAGCCCATTTGCTATACAATCCACTTCGGAATATCCTTTTATTATGCCAATAATGATACCACTAGCTAAACAATCACCCGCTCCACTTACATTTACTAAATCCTGCACAGACAATGCAGGGTAATGTCTTGCACGAGGTAATTTTGTTTTATTTGAGGACAAATTAAGCAATGGCTCGGTAGAATCCTCCTTTCTAGCAATAATTAAACCGTTGTTACTGAGTGTTAGAATTACTGTATTAATTTTATTTGCCACTGCTAGCGCTAAATTGGCACATGCATTAATTTCATTGATTTTGCATGATGAATAGTGCTTTATAAGTCCTAAACATTTCGCAATTTCTTTAAGTTCATTCAAATTTGGTGTAATAATATCAATATTTCTCCAAAATGGTGTCTGAAAAGGTACTATAGCAGTGGGTACATCGGTTGGTTCAAAAAGTACTGAAACAAAAATGTTAGTCGTTAATCTATACTTATATTCCTACTCCGCCCCTGTGTTTGATATTTTTTATCTATGATGTTTGTAATGGTGAATGATCATAGACTTGAAAGTGAATGAGCAAGAGGTCGTAAGCATAACCTTATTGTAAGTGGAATTTAAAGTTAAAGAATGAAAATAAAAACGAATACAGGCCTTTGTGCCGTAGTGGTTACATTAATAGGATTCTTGTGTATACTAATTGCCTTTTGCACCCCTTATTGGCTAGTAAACGATGGAAAAATTAGTAATCCCCAATTTTTACGCATAGGTATGTCATTGTAAACAAATGAAAATAGGAGTGGTACTCATTTGTAAAAGCTAATATTAAATTTTAGGACTTTGGGAAGTGTGTTTTCAAAAGTTTGAAGACATTAGGCATTTTTATGATTATCGTTTCACTGGCTGCTGGTGGGTTTTTGAGGAGGAATATTACATTATTGATGATTTTCTTCTACCAGGATTCTTCATTGCAACCCAATTTTTCTTTACTCTGTGTATGACTTTGTTGTTAATTGCTGCCTTCCTAACATGGATGTACATTTTCTGCAGTAGACATCATGATAAGTACCTTATCCTATTGTATAGTATTGGAACTGATCTTATTATAGCAGGTATTAATTCAAAATGTTGTTTATAATCACAAGTTGGTAAAAATAATGCCTATTTTATGAACAGGTATTTGTGGAACCATAGCAGTTATTATTTTTGGTGCAAATGGGGACAGACGTGACTGGATGCCCAACTGGGAACATAACGATCTTAGCTGGTCATTTGCTTTAGCTGTTGTTGGTTCTCTACTCTTATTGCCAGCAGGCTCTTTATTTTTGGTGGAAGGTCGTCGTGCCCGGTTTAGAAAATTGAGAAATGAGGATGAAGGCTCTCAATATGGCATGGATGTTCGTAAGCCTGCTGCCCACACTGATATTTAATTATATATGCAATAAAGTGCAATTAAACAAAATGATTACTAAACCTTTGGCAGACTTCCTAAATTGAATGATCTTTACAAATAATAAGTCTTTGTTATCTTTTAATATTGAGATCATATTAACACCTTTTTGGTGTAAATATGACCATTGTATTTTGTTTTTATTCATTTGTTTGCTCTTGACAATATGTTAAATGACTAATTATTGTAAAACAATATAACCATTGTGCCTATTTGCAATTTTGAGCACAAATTTTATAACAATTAGTGTAGAAAAGCAAAAGATACACTTTTTACTAGATATAATTTGCCAAAATCTAAACTATATTTATATCATAAGCTTTATTTAGGGTAAAAATAGTATTGACTGTATCCGTCCAAATATGTGTATTAACAACTTATAACGTGTTTTTGTATAGTTTTATTTTAACACTGATGTTGCAAAGATAGAATAAGAAGGTAACTAATTTACAGAGGAATACTGTATAAATTGGCATAAATAAATAAAAGAATCTTTTTGAGCCACTGCATATTTTTTGTATAGTTTATTCAGTATTTTATGTATAGCATGCCAATATAATACGTTTTTTTAAAATTGATGATCAAAGTTTATTATATACCCATAAATTAAGTTTTCAATAAATCATCGTTTATATAACTTGTTTTGCATTTATTACTCAGTCACCTAGATACACATAATAAAGTTTTTATCGAGTTTTTAAAACTTTGGCTAAATTTTTTTGCACCTAATAATTTGATTGGTTTACAATGTGCAAAAAGATGAATGACAATTTCACGCATTAAAAAACAAACAAAGTATGTGCTTTTCTTTTTTAAATATTAAACTAGAATTAAAAAAAAAATGGCCCATTAATAGGTGTGGTAGGGTTTGTTAAATGACGTTGTGTAATGAGTCGCCTTGAGCTATAGTAATATTAAAGTGAAACCTGCCGCCTAGTTAACCCTGAGAGACCATTTATTCATTATAAATAAGAAAGAATGTGTCTTGCTTATGTAGTGCGTTGGATAGATAAAGTAGCTAATTGTTCTTCATACTGACGACATTAAAGATGATCGTTTTAAGTAACAATTGCAGAATTCACAAGTCAGACACGTACATGTATGAGTGTGTCCATGTTCAGTTTGTCATCGCTATGAAGCGGAAAATAGTATGAAATACAAGAAAACATTAAACAACACTAAAAAAGACGTTAGTCATTATGCAACACATCATACAGGCGTGCCATATATGTATCTGCAATAACAAGCTAGATTGGCAAACATTAATACACATGCAATAAAAATAATTAAAGCCCATCTATAAGGTGTATAAGAAATGACTTCAAAAAAAGCTACAGCATTTTGCTTTATAACAATTTTGAAAATACAATTTTAGTTTTCAAAAAAAGGGGGCACAAGCTTTAGTACGTAAATCTTTTCAATTCAATTTTCAATAAAGCAAATTGGAAGAGAAACTCGAATTGACCGAAAATGCACTATCAGATTTTATATTTTTCATTAACACTCAGACAGCGTAAAATAAAGTCGTCTTTGAAAAACAAAAGCCACCATCTTATTTGTTAGAAGTGATATATAAAAAGCTATTTAACCATCTATTTACTTATTACTAAATGCAAAATAAAAGAATGTTCTCGTCAATCACTTTCGTAAAACAAATCACGGTAGGTATCAGGAAGTATAAAAACTTATTTACTACCTGCCTCTAAATTTATTTGAAGGCTAGTATAACAATATAATTATCGAAGTGTAAACAAGGCCGTCGATCTTAAACATCATTAGAAATTGGTGTCCGAATTGATTTATTTTTAATTTGAATAACTGCTCTTTCCAATCAGTTAATACTTAGGTCGTAAAATGTTATTGAAATTTGGCTCTCTAATGGTCTAACGATTTCTACTAAATATTGTTGTGAATAAATTTTGCCGCTTCTTACAAAGTGTGGCAAACATTACGTGTGCGTGTAACAGTTGCAGGCGTGGCCAAACGTTAGTTAAAAGGGTTTTGTATGTTAGTCATAACAATTCACAACAAAAAACAAAACGTAAACCTCATGTCCTTAGCAATCGAGGGCAGAGACGCTATTAAGAATATTCCCATGCTGTTGAATTAGAATATAGAAAAACGTGGAAGTGTTTGGTGTGCGTATTAAGTTCGTATTGAAAAGAAAACAAGCAATATGAAGAAGCGCTCTCTGGCAGGGAATATAGGCTTGGGCTTTTTCGCATTGGCTCTTGTTTTAGTTGCTGTTGCTTTTGCAACCCCAAGTTGGTTAGTATCAGATTACCGTATAACAGGGGCTAATTTGGACAGGTTGGGACTTTGGAGTCATTGTTTTCGTTCTCTACCAGATCCCCAAGATCCTTATGAAAGAAGGTTTTTTGTAGGATGTCGGTGGGTGTACGACCCTTTCACGACAGGATATGATAAAATTAGAGGATTCCTTATACCTGATTTTATGGTAGCTACTCAATTTTTCTTCACAGTATGTTTTGTGTGCGTACTAATATCAGCAATATTGGCATTGCTTTATTTTTTATGTTGTGGGCCAGACATGCAACGTTTTGTGCTTCTTGTGACAGTGATGGCAATTATTTTGTTAGTGGCAGGTATTTGTGGTGGCATTGCAGTAATAATATTTGCTTCAACTGCAAATAAGAAGGGCTGGATGCCTGGACATGATAATAACTTTTTTGGATGGTCTTTTGCCCTTGCAGTGATAGGATCTGCTGCCTGTTTGGTTTCTTCAGCTTTGTTTTTTGTAGATGCTTACATTCAAAAGAAGAAAAAGGATGAGATGAAGGACTCACAAATGCGCTTTGAATTAGAAAGAGAAGTGAAAGCTTAGAAATACCTGTGAATTAGTAATAAGTTACTATGTGTAGTACCTTTTGTAATTTTTATCCGTCCAAATTTGTACTGAATTTTTTCTTGTTATAAATCATCTTCCTTTTTTGGAATATGTTTTTTATTGTAAATATTCTATAATACAAACAGAGATTAAGTAAATTTTATTGTAGAATTGTAAGCATTCCATTGTTTTTACCTAATAAATTCTAGATTTAAGAAATGTACAAGCACAAGTATTAATTAGTTATTCTTTGTAAATAATTATATAATTTTGCACAACCCTTATGAACACAGTTAATATAAATGCATAGAAGCCGTACTAAAATAGCATATGTAACTTTCCTGTCTCTTAGTTTAGATTATTTTCAACCATCTCAAAAAATTATTAGATATTGTAATATTTTTTTAAAAAATATAAACGCGAAATGATTTTTCTTTTTTCATTTATAAAGGAACTAGTCATTATAATGAATATTTTCCTACGTTTAGGCATACAAAAATAATGAACGTTTTTAAGAATTGCCGCCAAAAATTCGAGAAGCACAGGAAAGAGTAGTACGTATATCTAGATATTAGATGGCGTACATGTTTGAAGTTTGAAGGGCAGTGGTCGCATTTAACCTAATTTCAATGGTTTCAGTTTATTATTATTTTTAGGTGTGTACTGTGGTAAACAAATATTAGCAGGTGGTTTTTAAATTTTCAAAATGACCGTACAAAAAAACGATTATCCTAAAGCACCTAATACTCTTGTGCATGGAGCACTTTTAACGTACATTGCGGGATTATTACTTCTTATTGCTTTTTGCAGGTAAGTGACTGTGTTACTCATTGTTTTGACATGACATTACTATAATGGACACTAAATATTTTCGATAATGGTTTTAAATTAAGCTTTTGAGGGCTTTCTTGGTTCTTTGGTGTAGCTTTGGGTTTTAAGATCTATTAAATTGTAGGAGAATGTTATGTGAAAGCAAATATATAGTTTATAAAAATTAACTTCCAGGTAATGGAGTAGGTTATTGTTGATATAATAGTACCTAATTTTGTTAATGTAGAATACCTGTTGTGAAAAATAGTTTTAGATTGTGTCTAGAGGATTGTGTTAAATTTAACTTTTATTACAGTTGAGATTGTTGCCTGTTAACAAATTTAATTTTGCAGTCCCTACTGGGTCCAGTCATTTCATGATACTTATTCAAGTTTCAAGCACATGGGTTTGTGGGAGTATTGCTTCGATAGTTTTCGCTACCCGTACTATCAATTTGACCATCTTTTCAATGGGTGTCATCATATTTTCAGCCAGGAATACTATGTGATTCGAGAATGGTTATTACCACCATGGCTCATGTTTGTTCAGGCATTCGTTACAATTGGTTTTTTGTTAAGTTTTGGTTCACAAATCTTAATGGCATTGCAACTATGTCGATGGCCTTTAGAATTTGTTCTACAGTATGAATGGATTTTAACAGCAATAGACTTTATCTGCACAGCAATTACAAGTAAGTTACTATTGTGCAATGTCCTATTAAATTAAACAATCTCAATGTACAGTTATATTATAGAAAATTATTTTCTGTAGGTGTGCTACTATTTCTTGCTGTTGCTGTTTTTGGTGGTTCTCATTTTCGAAGAGACTGGCTCATGTATCCTAACTGGAACTATCTCAGCTGGTCTTATGGTTTGGCTGTGATTTCATTCTTTTTCCACGGATTTGCAGCTCTTTTATTGTATCGCGCAGCAAAGCAAAGTTACGAGAAGAGACGCGAAGCACGAAATTTAATTATGCAAATGCATCCTGAACAACAGTCAACATGGTAGAACACCTTATTTCATTACAGACATATAAAAACGGATATTTTTTATATTTATAGCCCTTCTGCGCAATTAAGTTCTAAGTTTATGATTATGTTATATTAATACTGTATGTTTAAAAAATGTAGATTAATGGCTTTGATGCTTTTAAGCACGCGCAAATTATATAGATGGCCTGTTTTGTTATGCTTGCAGCAATTAGGGGATTCTAAAAAGAACCTGACGAATTGAAGTTTTGAAGGGAGCGTTTGTTATAATATTATTTACGGTTTTTTCAATTACCTTTTTCTTTTATATTTTAAATTTCAAAAATTATTTATTTTCATTGGGTTATTGAATTTAAATTTATTTCACTGAATGTTTGTTATGAAGAACAAAAATTAAATTAAATTTTTGTAAGGGGCACAGGGACCATAATTATTTTTGCATTTGTTACAGGCATAACAGTTTTTATGTTAAATAATCCGTCCATATTGACAAAGTGGTTAAGATATATATTTTTTTGTAGTTTTTAAAAGCAATTGTAACATTGTAATGCATTTATTTCTCTAAAAATATGATTTTTGTACCAGAATAAGAAGTTTGCATTTAAAAATACCACTGTAATTAGATGCTTTTTGCGTACTGTTATTATTTGTAATTTTTATATTTATTATGAAATACTATCGACAGTTTGTGCATCTTTGTGAACAAAATATTTATAAGAATAAATTTTTTTCTTTTATAAATATTTGGACTTTTTAATTCTAACTTACTAAAAATTATGTAATTTAATTAAATACTTGCTGTGGGCGTTACAAGTGCTCATAAAGCAAATCATGTTGTTTATGCTTTAGTTGTCTTAGAAAAATAATATAGTGCATAAATATTACTCACCAGGGATATTGTGCTTCTCAGCTAAATGTAAGAGGGTGGAAACTGTTTCTCTTGATAAATTTCCATCAAAAACGATCAATGGAGATTCCTTTATTATTTTTTCAGCGTCCAGTACCTAAAAATATAACCATATAACGTATTAGTTTACAAGAAAATTCTAGCTCAAACCAACTAGATAACGTATCACATATTTTAAAAGATAATAGGAGATAATCAAATAATTTCAACAGTGATTCAAAGTATAAATATGTATATATGTATTTGCATTATCATCATGAAGTAAAATTACTTACTTCTCAATATAGTACTTAATTAATATGTCCTTTAATAAATAATAAATATATCATGGATAAACACAGTAATTGTGTAAGTTTAAAGTGTAAGCGCGTAAATTATTTATAATTTTCATACAAAATGTTATTAAAATTCAAATTGAGACCTACCATTTTTGGAGTTATTAATTTATGTATGTCCCCATCTCCGAGAAGAAGTTTACATTCTCCATTATTGTCTAGAACTACAATAAACTGCGAGGTCCTTTGGTTTTTCAATTTAGGCACATACAACCGTGACTTTTTGCCAATGGAAGAAAGAAGGAAGTCTCCGCGATCATCATCGCCAACAGCAGATATGAATGTGGGAATTGTTCCTAGTTTCTCAAGAGCTTCGCATATATTTCTACCAACACCCCCCGCACTTATACGAAATTTTGCTTCCTGTGTTCTTCCATCTACCTATAGGAATAAATATCATATCAATAATCATGTAAATTATGACATTGTGACTCTAATAAGAGTATTAAAAATTCTTTATGCCTTATAAGGAAATACGCGCATACAATCTACATATTCATATATCTATAATATTCATTTTTATTTTATTTAAAATATAATGCGACGCTCTGTTGCTTTTTAATACATTAATCATCACATTGGGCATGAATAGCAATAATCATTAATGTTTATGCAAAAAAAAAGTATGGAGGAAAGTACACCCTCCTAAACACGAAGGGTGACTAACTCTGAAATGCGAAACATAATTCTTATAAACTGTGGCGGAGCGTTTGATTGGTCGTCACTTTTCGCGGTAATTTAAGAGCCAATAACAAATTAGACCAACTTACACCTGGCAATTAGAATCGGTATATTTCGTAGTTGATTTTAATGCGGTTTTTACCATAATGTAGTAAAATTATTAAAATAATGTTTCGACAGGTTTGATTTAAATATTATGGTGGAATACAGCTTAAACCCTTGCTATGTTGGGTTGGAGTACTTGCATTTTAATAGATACCTCTATTATAAGGTATAATTTAAAGGAACTATTCATCATCATAAGGTCGTCAGTCCTAAGACTGGTTGGACACGTACCTCCACTCTTTCCTATTCTTCGCATTTCCCTAAAATCAGAACAACCCACATCCTTAACTATTTGCGAACAGTAATCTAACCTAGGTCTACCTCTACCCCTCTTAACTCTTATTTCTGCCTCTAATATGTCTCTGACTACACCATCACGCCTGGGGTGTCCTACCAACCTATCTCGCCTATTTTTATTGACTTCCATAGAGTCCTCTGTTCTCCTATTCTTTCTAATACCTCTTCATTTCTAGCACCACATTTGGAACGCTTCTAACGTTTTCTTTTCCGCCGCGCCCACTGTCCATGTTTCGCACCCGTACAACGCTGCGCTCTAAACTCACACCTTTAACAATCTTTTTCAAATTTCTAAATTAACCGTTCGCGAGCATAGAAATGACTTCTTTTTATTAAAGGCAACACGACCCTGCGCTATCCTCTGCTTTATATCCCTACTCCTCCTTCCGTCCTGACTTATCTGACTTCCTAGATATCTATAATCAGCCACTTCTTCTAATTTTTCGTCTCATATCTTTATATTCGCTCTTTTACTACTTTTTCTTCTCTTGCATACCAGGAACTATTAGTTTCTACAATAAAATAAAATGTTTTGGTAAAAAGCAGTCGATTTTGATAACGTTTTTCTTCAAAAATATGCCCACTAATAGAAATCAATGTTTAAAGTAGGTATCTAATAGTAAAAAAATAACAAACTAAGCAATTATTATTGTAAATGACTTAGTACAACTTTTTTAACTTACAAACAAAACAAAAGTACTGCTAAAAACATTAAGCACGAAGTAAATCGAAATATTTTATACTTAACAAATGAGGGTTATTAACACAATGCATATTCATTAATTAAGTTGGATTTAACTAAGCTTCAAGACTGGTAGGGAAATTCCTCTTGAAAGATAGATATGGCTTTTATCTTTATCTGTGTTTATGTTAATCCAGAGGACTCTGTTAAATCATGACTACTCCTTTGAACTAATTTCATACTTAAGAATAAAACCCTTATAATTTTTCTAAAATTAATATTTTTACAATAAAATATATATTTATTTGTTTTAAAAGTATGATTTTCTAGTATTGAATTAAGGACATTAATAATAGACAGATAGAGTCAATAATTCCTTCACCACTTTTTTGTGTCTTACATCACAAACCATTTTGCTTCTCGAAATGTAAAAGGAAATTTTACTCGTTAAACAATTCCAAATTGAGATTTAAAGTAAAAATTGAACTGAATGGGTGGTTAGTCCAATATTAACTTAAATCAATACTTCCTGGCATACTCGGAATTTAATTTGATGGAGAACTTTAGCAGAAATAGCAAGATTTACGACACTTATTTGAGCGTGAAGTTGATTAAAATTTGGCTCTGCTCCTTTTATATTCAATTTATTCTATGTTAAAACGTCAGAAGTCTATCCAATACAATTCTACTTGAAACAAATCAAAGAAAAGTAAACATTGTGTTTCTCTTAAGTATTTATTCGCTTCTGACGAAGCAGGAAGACTATAAGTCATTAAATAAAAGGAGCGAATTACACTTACAAATATTATTTATTTATGCACATTTTTATTACATCCCTTGGCGGGGTTTTTTACATTTTATTCACATCGTCGTATAACTTAGGTAATTTTGGCGTTTTAAGATACTAATGGGAATTACCAAGAACTATAACGTTCTTTCATTACAAAATACATTCTCTCAGGTTTATCTTAGTCTAGTCGAAAAAATCATGTATTTCCGATATTAATTAAGGCAGCCCTTAAAGCTTCGGTTAGTAAATTCTCTGTATCTTTTCTACATTATCACTTCACCCATCAATAAAATTCATAGTCTCTTGTTTTTAATTTCTTTCTGCTTCTTTACACACTAAATGCCATGTTGTCTTATTTTCCAAATAATACATCCTAAACACCCAGTCATCAGCCTATGTTTCCATGCTTTCATATAATGTCATTCAGAATTGATCTTATTTCTTATTTCAAATATCTACATTGCCCTTTCAATAGTTAGTCTAATATAATTAATCTGTAACTCAGATATTCCCAAAATAATCTTACATATTCTCGCTTGTGGTTTGTGCATTAGCTTTAGGTCTCCTTAAAACGTATCATCCCCATATTTCAATCCATAAACAACTATCGATCTAACTAATAAATTTTGCAGTATCTCTTCCCGAACTTGTGAAGATTTTGCTCCAATTCGACCATCGTTCTTATACATATGTTCTACAAAAGTCGAAATGTTTGAACTTATTAAGCACCTCTACTTCTCGATTAAACGGCTTCTATATTTCTTCCTTTTTTCTATGTCCACTATTCCTTAATACTTACTATTTTTGTTTTATTGATATTGATAGTTAAATTGTTCAGTCGCTGCACATATGTTTCTCATCATCATCATCATAAGGTCATCAGTCCTAAGACTGGTTGGACACGTACCTCCACTCTTTCCTATTCTGAGCTAAACTTCGCATTTCCCTAAAACTAGAACAGCCCACATCCTTAACTATTTGCGAA
>NW_020438928.1:245604-267995 GCF_000699045.2 Agrilus planipennis
TCTAACCTTTTCTACCCACGATATCCTCATCATCCGCCTATAACACCACATTTCGAACGCTTCTAACCTTTTCTTTTCCGCCGCGCCCACCATCCATGTTTCGCACCCGTACAATGCCGTGCTCGATTACTATTTATGTTTGCCGGTTTTAACTTTGATTATTTAAATTTAGAATCGTATTATGGAGGCAGATTTAATAAATACTTATAGGAAAAATCTTATAATTTTGACATTCATCACTTAAATAATCACTCATCTCGCAAGAATTAATAAAATTAGTATAGTATTGTTTTGTTATTGTATTCGAAGATAACCACTTTGGGATCTAATTGTAGGTACATCTGAATTTTTAAATAAAATTTTTGTGAAGTTTGTGGCGATTTTATTTTTATTTTTTGGAACTTATAGATTATTGCATCTTTTTATTATTAACTAAATATGGATTTTTAATTATTCTTAGGGTTTCGTACCTTAAAAATCCCCTATAAAAACACTTTCATAAATGACTGGCAAATTAATCATCTATTTCAAATTTCATTTCGTAGTGTATTTATCAATTCATCTCTTTTGTGGCAATTAACAATATTTAATAAAATTTGAAGTAGAGGCAAACTAAAGTATCTGTCTCTGCTGCCACCATATTTTTTTAAATTTTATATATTTTGTTGGGGCATTTTATGAGGAATTACTTTAAAAGATATTCTGAAAAAAGTGCGACATTAGGGTATTCTTCCGCCATTATTTCTAAAACTAGTGGATTTAAAATTTAAAGGAAATACATAACTGTACATAATTTGTATAGGAAAATTATAATAGGTACATTATTTCTATATTTGTAGCAATTAATTTTACAGTATTATCAATAGATACATTATTATGCAAAACTTCTGTCTACAGACACCTAATAAAGTATTAGATGAGCTTTTAATCACCATATACTCATTTAAGTATTATTAATTAACTCGAAAGTAGAAATGCTTACCACAATTTTTAACTTGCTTTTTTTTATTTCGCTAAATGAGTTAGAAATATAATAACAACTTCGACATTTTTATGGTATAGGTGTATGACAGTTAACTTCGGCTGGTGTTAAATAAAGAGTTTATTGTATTTTATCCAATGTTTCGGTCAACATCATTTTTTGGAAGTGACCGGGGAAATCAAGTGGTAATGACGGACTCCTGGGAAACTTGAGTAAACTGCCGTAGATTGGAAAAAGATACGTGACCTCAAATACTGTTGGCTGTCCTTCAAGTTCTCTCCCAACAAAAAGGACTTCAATAACTCCTTTCTTTTATTTATTCGGTTCTTACACAAGAGTGAAGTTAAATATTACGTTGCTTTTTATTATCTGATCTGATTCTTTATTTTCGAAGGATAATATGTTTAACTGTTTTCACAGTCCTTGTTTCTACAGTATTTTGAAGGTTAAAGCAAATATTACGTAGAAATCAAACCCAAATCGGGGTTAAAGGACAATTTAATATCGCTAACAACACCTCCGTTTCATCTGTAACGATTGGGCTTCCTCAGGGTTGATTGTTAATTTATTCTTTGTTTGTAGAGGTTTCTGATGAGGAAATGGTACCTACCTACATATGAGGTGTGGCAATTAAGTTCCGGGATTTAGTAATAAATCACAAGTGAATTAATTTCTTCTGAATACATTATTATCGCCTTTCACAGTATTTTTTATAAAAGTATAACTGATCATAAGGAGCAACTTGAAAATTAATCCATATTCTAATTTGCGACGTTTCGTCAATTCTTTACTGTTAATCTCTTCAGGCACAAACAAATGGATTACATGCTGTCAATATTATATAATTAAGCGTGTTAATTTTCAAGTTGCTCCCTACAATCAGTTATGCTTTTAATACAAATAATCATTAATAAAAGTATATAGGTTTTCACAGCCGGCGTCATCTAAACTATTATAGTCTTCCGGGCTTTGGGGCCGTGCTCTAGAGGCTGGTTTATTGCTGCCTAACGTTTCCTCAATGGCTGAGAAGAACACTTCCAGATAGAAATCTACTCCACCGTCCTCAATACCTCTGAAGATGTCAACCACAGCCGTTACACGAAACGTTAGGTAACAACAAATCAACCTCTAGAGCTTTAGATTACGGCCTCAAAGCCCGGAAGACTATAATAGTTTAAAATATCAACAATTTTTAGTCCCTCATGGTAGTCACCTTCCTTTAAACCGTCTACCACACCCAGGGTCCACCATCCACAATTGACACCCTCGAATTTTCAAATTAATGGATGGCGAGTATAAAAGTGCTTTCCTTTTGTCAAAAGTAATTCGACCATGAGCTATTATTTCTTTCATATCATCATCATAAGATCGTCAGTCCTAAGACTGTTTGGACACGCACCTCCACACTTTCCTATCTTGAGCTAATCTTCACATTTCCCTAAAATTAGAACATCCCACATCCTTAATTATTTGTGAACAGTCATCTAATCTAAGTCTACCTCGACTCCACTTAACGCCTGTTTCTGCCTCTAATATGTTTCAGACTAGACCTTCATGCATAAGAAGGTGTCCTACTAACCTATCTCGGCTATTTCTTATTGACTTCAATAGAGTCCTCTGTTCTCCTATTCTTTCTAATACCTCTTCATTTCTAACCTTCTCTATCCACGTTATCCTCATCATTCGCCTATAACACCACATTTCAAACGCTTTTAACCTTTTCTTTTCCGCCGCGCCCACCGTTTATGTTTCGCACCCGTACAGCGACGCGCTCCAATCATACACCTTTTATCAATCTTTTTCGAATTTAAAAATTAATCGTTCACGAGAATAGAAGTTACTTCTTTTTATTGACCGTGCGCTATCTTCTGCTTTATATCTCTACTACATATCCTGAGCCATCTTACAATTTTGTACACACAGGAGTATAGAAAAGGACGCAGGATACCTTTTATCCCAAAAAGAATACTGTTCCCGAAGGATAGAAAAAATTTATTTTATGTGGTCGCCGATCTTTGACGCGTATTTAGGACATCAATGCGAGTGAAGCCGAGGGTAAAAATTACTTTATTATTATTTATATTTTTATGACTCAAGAAGATATTTTATCATCTTTATATATATATATATATATCCTTAGTTTACTCAATTTTTGTAATAATAGATACATATAACAATAATGCATGAATCATTAATACTAGAAAAATTGGATACTATTAGATGACATTGTAATGTATAACCTTTGTTGTGTGAAACTCATGAATTCTGCATGAAATTCCCACAAAGTAATTTCCGCTATAAGGAAATGCGCCCGCGTGGAGGCCATGCGAAGCTTATTAGAACAGAAATGAGAGGACGATGGAAATAAGTTGGAGAATATTTTGATTGAAATAAAGTAATTTTAAAATAGAAACTGAAAAACTACTGAACACGATTAAATTTTGAGGTTTCTGAGTGACAAAACGGAACTATTCATAAGAATACTAAAAAGAAAATTATTTCGATGCAACTATCACGATGTGATTTTTCGACAAATGATTTGGATATTTAATAAATGATTAATAAGAATGAAAAATGTTTCTCTTATAGTATATAGCAAAAAGAAGGAGAAACCTTCTCGATATTTATTATATGTAAATTCCTTTTCAAGATAAGAAATTCGAATGCACTTTTCTTGGCAAAAAGAGCACAGCGACTGTGCAAGAGAAATGTAAATTCTCCGTTCTCTTGTGACCAATACTTGCTATGTTTCTCATATCCCTCCTGCTCCGTGATTTATAGCGTGCCATTCATATTTCTCAAAATATTGCTTTTTATTTACGAAATCAAGTAAACAACTTCTGCTATATATTTCCATACGTACAGTAGGTATATAGATACATTTCTGCGATTGAGATTTACAAAATATTTATGTTAACAATATGATTAGTTATTTTTGAAAAAAGGAAAAGTCAAATTCTAATAAAACTAATGTTCGTTCGTTTGTTATCAAAGGATTATCATTTCAAAAAATAATTTGATGTAGAAATATAAAATTTAACGCAAAAATATTTATGAGAAATTTTAGGGGTGGGGGCGAGGAGCGGGCTGCATGGGTATTCCAATTTATTTATTTATTTTAGTTTTAACTATTTTGAGGGGTATTGTCTGAAGTCAGTAAGTATCATATGACTGCAGATAAAAATTTGTGTTCCAGTTACATTTTGCAACGAATTTTCTAGTATAATATTTATTTATACAGATTCCGATATACAAACATAAGAAATTTATTAAAATCGAAACCATAATCTGTTATATACAGTCATTGTTGGCTAGCATGATTTATGGGTTGGGGATGTCAGCTTTCGGTATCGCCTGCTGAATTACTTCATGACAATACCTCTCCTATTTCTAGAACTATTGGCAATAAAATTGAGAAAAAAGGAATAGGGCTTCTGGAAACAGCTATGAAGATCAGAGCCCCTCACCAAACAATTTTGAACACCTTAGCTCTTACTTGGTGTGTCCTAGTCATTGAGGCTCCAATTTCATTTTTAAATCTAAGGACTTCGAATTACCAGTTAGATAGTTAGATTCAAAGCCCTAAGCATTTAGAAAGTGCTTCATGCACTTTGATAGAGCTTAAATTACAAATTATGAAGCACTTTTATGAAATAATTCGTTTACCAAGCCCCCGTTACTTACTGGTTCATTAGGGCTTGAATTACAGTGCTTCTAAGCCCTGAAAGGATTGGAAGAACATTTCACAGTACAAGGTACTAAATCTCTGCCCAGTTCTTATGGAAATCACCAGAGCTTTACAGCTTTTGATAAACTCCGCCTATAAGTATAGTATGAAAGCTCTTTTTGATTTGTGTCTTATATTAAAAAATATTATTAATAATATAGACATAGACACAATCGCAACATAAGAAACAATTTAGTGTTATTGGAAATGGTAATAAGTAGAGGAAAGGTACAAGTATTAAGCAGTGATGTACGAACAAGAACGGTAATTAAACTTTTAGACTACTATTGGACTTGGACGTCGACGTCGTGGTGTTCGTCGTCGTTGTTGTCGATTGCCGTCGTGACGCCGACGCGCAAGCGTCGGTATCGCTGACCCTCCACCGTCGAACGACAAAGCTTTCCGTTAGTGCCGCTTCCGTCTCGCAGGGAGTTCCCCGTCGGTTCGGTCGCATAAAGTAAAAGCATGTTCATAAACTGCTTCGACGTGCACCAGCACCTGGTGCGGCGACACTACGCGACCTCTGTCATTTGCGCGAATGTGCGAGTGCGATTCCTGACGAGTGTTTCACTTGTTACGAAACTTGATGTCGAAGACTATGTCTCGACCGTATTTACAACCAACTTGAACAACGTTGGTAGTTTTTAATAACATACAACGAAAGTCTAATTGAGAAGACATTCACAATTACGATTGGTTTTAGGTACAGTTGAACATTTTTTTTTTATTGCAATTTCAATCGGTTCAAAAATTAGGGAAATCACTAAATCAAGTAAATTTTAGTTATAAAAATGATTCGCAATGAATTCAACATATATACTGATTTCTTTGATTTGATCAGAGAAATAGTTTGATAAAAATAATTATGTGCAGTAAAAAACAAGTGAATTAGTATTCAATTAACAATATTTAGTGTACAATAATAATATATCAATGTGACGGCGTCGAAAATTAGGAAAAAAATTAGGAGAAATAGCATTTCATCAAATAAATGATTTTCACAAGGACTAAACTTTCAAAGTTTTTTAACTTAAAAATATTGACTTCTTCTGACTTTCCCGGAAACTTAGAAAACAGCCAGGTTTTTTGATAAAATTTTCCTTATCATAGTTTGGGAAACTATCCAGAAATGCATAACTACCTATAAATGGGAAAGTTATTTAACGAACGTTAATGGTATTGAGAATAATACGTGCTTAAAGAGAGAAAAATTTTTGAAAGTGGGATTTTCATAATTTTTCTGCTAGGTGTATTGAGCAGCAGATAATCGTATAAATAATAGTATTCCTTTTGAAGCTGCCTTCGTTTTTTAAATATTTCTAGTATTTTTTTAGGATTAACTATACAATATATTTCTTTGTATATCTCATATAGATTTAAGGAAAACGTTTTGTTGGTTATGAAGGAGTATCTAGTTTTAACTTTTAATCCAAACTTTTACAAGTACTTATATGAAACACAAAGGATTCAAATAATTGTGACAGTGAAGAACCTACTTCATCCGATAATGATGAAGGTATCGACGTACCTTACCCATAATTTAAATTCTTTTCCTGTCAGCGAATAATAGCCGCTGGAGCCTCCACTTATCCCCAGTTAACTGTCTGCAAATGGAATTGCTACATTTATGAGTATAAAAGTTGGGTAATAAACAGTGCCTCTATATGGCGTTATTCCTGTTATTAACGTGCGATTCTTGCCTTGCTTTCCGTAAACAGTAGACCAT
Source organism: Agrilus planipennis (assembly GCF_000699045.2). Taxonomy (NCBI): domain Eukaryota; kingdom Metazoa; phylum Arthropoda; class Insecta; order Coleoptera; family Buprestidae; genus Agrilus; species Agrilus planipennis. The sequence continues at coordinate 252,040 of NW_020438928.1, forward strand.
GCGTGTTTAATGGTAGACGTGCAAATTACATTCGTGTCAATAAAAACGACAGAGGAGAAATTAGCGAAATGCGTGCCCTTATACACTAAGTTTTATAATCTGTTTATTTGCAGTTACTGTGCGCATTCTACTTTATGTAATTTAACAAACACAAATAACATTACCGATTGTAAATGAACAAACAGGAGAGGAAAAACAGATTTTCCAACTCTGAATTTTATCACACCTCAATAAGGTTTAGCTTTGAGAAATATATAGTCTATTAACAGGAGCATTTATTAAACTTAAAAAAAGTATCATGTATATATGGTGTCTATATATTTTTATTAAGACAATACTGAAGTATTGCTTTTAATTATTAAATANTGGACTTTTTAATTCTAACTTACTAAAAATTATGTAATTTAATTAAATACTTGCTGTGGGCGTTACAAGTGCTCATAAAGCAAATCATGTTGTTTATGCTTTAGTTGTCTTAGAAAAATAATATAGTGCATAAATATTACTCACCAGGGATATTGTGCTTCTCAGCTAAATGTAAGAGGGTGGAAACTGTTTCTCTTGATAAATTTCCATCAAAAACGATCAATGGAGATTCCTTTATTATTTTTTCAGCGTCCAGTACCTAAAAATATAACCATATAACGTATTAGTTTACAAGAAAATTCTAGCTCAAACCAACTAGATAACGTATCACATATTTTAAAAGATAATAGGAGATAATCAAATAATTTCAACAGTGATTCAAAGTATAAATATGTATATATGTATTTGCATTATCATCATGAAGTAAAATTACTTACTTCTCAATATAGTACTTAATTAATATGTCCTTTAATAAATAATAAATATATCATGGATAAACACAGTAATTGTGTAAGTTTAAAGTGTAAGCGCGTAAATTATTTATAATTTTCATACAAAATGTTATTAAAATTCAAATTGAGACCTACCATTTTTGGAGTTATTAATTTATGTATGTCCCCATCTCCGAGAAGAAGTTTACATTCTCCATTATTGTCTAGAACTACAATAAACTGCGAGGTCCTTTGGTTTTTCAATTTAGGCACATACAACCGTGACTTTTTGCCAATGGAAGAAAGAAGGAAGTCTCCGCGATCATCATCGCCAACAGCAGATATGAATGTGGGAATTGTTCCTAGTTTCTCAAGAGCTTCGCATATATTTCTACCAACACCCCCCGCACTTATACGAAATTTTGCTTCCTGTGTTCTTCCATCTACCTATAGGAATAAATATCATATCAATAATCATGTAAATTATGACATTGTGACTCTAATAAGAGTATTAAAAATTCTTTATGCCTTATAAGGAAATACGCGCATACAATCTACATATTCATATATCTATAATATTCATTTTTATTTTATTTAAAATACTATATACTATACTATTTGTAAAATGCAAAATACATTTTTGCAGTTAAAAGTTTTGCTAGTATCACCGATCAAACACCGATCGCTATTGAAGGTAATAAAAACATAAAAATTCAACTGAAGAGAGCCCAAAAAATTCTAAACTACCTGGAAATGGATAATCTAAAATATTGGATCGATATTGTTTTCTGAGTTCAATGTTATGGTCCATCGAATTTTGAAGTTCCAAATTGATATCAAGCACCTGCCAAATCACCACTTATCGTACCTTTAGCAAGGAACTACGAAATGAATTACGAGAAAACAGCCCGCAAAATAATATCGAATTGATATATGCCAGTTGTGTATAACTGAAAACTACAAGATATTGTGGTGTGCTAATAAATGCGTATAATCCAAAATTCTTAGAAAACGATTCAAAAAACTTCACTTATTAGATGAACCCGATGCTAAAGAAACCATGGATTCCATTTCTTTATCTTATTACAATGTGTAAAACATCAGAAACAAAATGAGGTTGTAAATATTTTGATAGAAAATGATTGATGTTGATTTTGCATCAATAAAATTATTTGCAACCCTATTTTGGTTCTGATCTTTTACGGTAAACAAACTATTTTGGCATTAGTGTCTTTTTTCCAATTAAACCGGTGAGAAAGGCAAATAAGGAAGCATATAGAAGAATTATTTGTTGCTGAACTGAAGAAACTGTAACATAAAGACAGAAAAACTATACCTTAATCACTTCAAATAGAAAAATATAAATAATACTTAATCTTCGCAGCTTGTGATATACTGCAAACACTACTATTAGTCTGGAAAAACTCCAATATTTAAAAAATGAGCAAATGTAAATGTAGAAAATTAAATAGATACTACAAAAATGTATTTATTTGAAAAAAGTATTTTGAAAATACGTATTTTACATTTAGCATTTAAAATACAAAAAGGGAAATCTATTTTGTATTTTACATTTGCAATAACAAATCAAAAAAGTATTTGCATTTTGTATTTGAATACTTTTAAAAAACCATATTGCACATCTCTAAATATCGTCACCATGAGGTTGTCAGTCTTGGACATGCACCTGCATTCTTTTCTATCCTGAGCTTATTTTTGCATTTCCGTACGACTTGAACATCCCACATCCTTAACAATTTTTGAACAGTACCTAATCTAAACTATGTCTACCTCTATTCCTCTTAACTCCTATTTCTGTTTCTAATACGAGTATGTCTGTAACTTTTTTTGTTGAATGCTACTCGATCCTGCACCATCCTCTGTTTTACATATCTACTTTTGCTTCCATCCTGAATTATTTGACTTTGTAGATACTGAAAATCAGCGACCATTATAAAAGAAATATACTTAGTAAAACTATAATGAATCTCGCGGGTCGCAAAAGTACCCATGGAGGGCTGCGGGCTGGCTACCTCTTATCTAGATGCATGTTATGAAAGATTGAGGTACATATGTGGGCAGTCCAATAAATGTCCACTTCAAGCTACAAACATTATTGATCTGTCGTGTTTCGTTCACATTCCACTGTATTATATTACTAATTGGTCATACCTAGGTACTTACCTACCTACGTGTTAATGGGCGATTCATCGTTTTTTTGTGAAAACCTTTATATATTTTGGAGTGGATAAATTCAAAGATTATTTTTACAATCAAAGATTCGTTCATTAATACTCCTCTTCATTTAGTTTGGATAAGTGTGAATGAAAATGCTTTCGGCTTATACGACATAAGCATGAAATGCGATTGTTAAACAAGAACCACTTGTATATAAAGAGGACATGGGAAAGAGTAATTTTCGTACTTTTTGGGGAGCGCACTTGAGCCGCTGAAGATGACTTTAAAGAGCTTGACTTATTAAAAGCTTCTTGACTCGTTATTTTTATACAGAAACGACGAGGGAAATCGCCGTTTCTTTTGTATAGTTACTCTTCACAAAAACCCTTTATAACGAAGTCTTAGTATAATATAATGTGTAGTAGTCGTACTTATTATTATCTGCCTGTCCTTGAAAGTAACAAATATAAATGATTTATCAAAAACACCTCATTATTTTATCATTTTGGGAAAGGGTTTGAAATTGTGACTCATCAATCCTGAAACTATATTCGTTGTATACGTTTTAATGTAAAGAGGATAATATCTTATCGATCAAATATTTATAACAACCAAGCGTCTCATTGTCCAATTTCCGGAAATCCTTAACGGTTCCTTCATGAAATATTTATATGTAGATTTAAAAGTGATTTATGGTACCTAACTTCTTTCGAAATGTTACGAATGCGAGTGAATAAGGAAGTTTGTTTTTCAAGAAAAGTTTAAACGGATAGTATGGTTCCTTTTACTAACAACCACCATCGTGGCCTTTTTTTCCTGACTTTTGACAGATTATATAAATTGACATTTTCCTATAGTTGGGACGATCAAAATTGGCCCCAATAAAATTATACGTGAGAATGAACCTATCTCTTTTTTGTTTCCACTTGGGATTTTAATCATTTGCTGCGTTTTGAATACGCAATTGTTAAGTTAGGAAATGCTTCATGAGTAGTACTGACAAAGTGAAAAGAGATAACTGAATAACAATAAGGGGCGCAGCGGTTAGGGGTTGCTTAGGTACGCTAAAGATCAGGGTCGGCTTTATAACAACTTAGTTGGAATTAAATTTTTAAAAAAACGTCTTTGCTTTCCTAAATTCCTGAGAATGTTGAACTTGAAAGACCGCAGCTGGAAATTTGCTCAAGTTCTGCCTGTCTGCATCTCTTTCTGTTACACGTTCATTGGTGTAATATTATTCCTTTTTCTTTATTAATGTCCGCTGCAATTCCTACCTAACATCTCTTTTCTGTGCTCAAATTCTGCTTGTCTGCATCTCTTTCTGTTACACGTTCATTGGTGTAATATTATTCCTTTTTCTTTATTAATGTCCGCTGCAATTCCTACCTAACATTTCTTTTCTGTACTCAAATTCTTCTTGTCTGCATCTGTTTCTGTTACACGTTCATTGGTGTAATATTATTCCTTTTTCTTTATTAATGTCCGCTGCAATTCCTACCTGACATCTCTTTTCTGTGCTCAAATTCTGCTTGTCTGCGTCTCTTTCTGTTACACGTTCATTGGTGTAATATTATTCCTTTTACTTTATTAATGTCCGCTGCAATTCCCTTTTCTGTTTACGATATTCCCTACAACGTCTGTCGTAGGCGTTCTGTCAGCAACCGCTCTAGTCTAGTTAGTACGTCGAAAGAAGAAAGTAAATGTGACAGTTTTATTGCGGACTATGCCAATTCTGAACGTCCCAACTATACCAATAATTTGCTTTCTTTAGAATCACTAAATATTCATACATCGTCAGAAGTTTATTTGATACGTTGTAGGACCATCAATTTAATTAATATGTACTTTCGCATTTCATTTTAACTAAATTTATATCACAATTTAATATAATGCGTATCTAATTTCTTACATATAAGATAGTTTGATTGTAATTATTGAATTTTTCCCTTTAAAGGACTTACAGTCAACATTAAATAAAATGCTTAATAGTTCATAATAATTCAATTATTTTGTAATCAATTGTTCCAATTTATTTTGGTGGAATATTAGGTTTTGAAATACATACATTCTTTCGTTTTTTATCAATATCTCCAAATTATCTTGTACGTCACTAATTTTATTGAATTCTGAGTTCCATTACGACAAGAAAGGAACGAAAGCTTCAGTTTAAGTTCTTCGTGTTATAGAGCGTGCCTCCCGAGATAAAAATATTCAGTCTCTCAGAGTCTCTGAAAGCAAGACTCGAGTCTCCGTCTCTCATCGAGTCTCTCTGGTGTCGCTGAGAGAGACTGTCGAGAGACTGTTAAAAAAACTGTTTAGCGTTTCTGAACGAGAGACTCGAGTCGCTTATAGAGAGATCCTCACTTCGTATCCAGTTTCTGAACAAGAGATTCGAATCTCTCAATAAGTGGTGTCTCGATAGACATGGTTAAAATTTTCAAGTTCTACATATTTCAGAGATCCCAGTCTTTCTAGGAGAGACTCGAGTCTCTCAATTTTTCAGTTTTATTTATTCAGTGTCTCTGTGAGAGACTCGAATCTCTGAATTAAAAATTTTATCGTTCGAGTCTCTCATACAGAGACTGTGAGAGTTCCATAAAAACACTTAGGCAATAACTGAGAAACAGTGAAAGACTGTGAGAGACGCTCTCAGAGACGCTGAAAGACACTGAAAGACTCTGAGAGACTGAAAATTTTTGTTTAGGTCTGCTATACAATTTCCCGGATAACTTATAAAACAATAGTAATAGAATTTTAGACCTGGTGATTTTGACAAATTGAAAACGGAAGACTCGACAGTCCAACCCATCACTTTTGCAACTGAAGCGATTTTCTCCGTTTTCTTATTGTAAGTTTTCTGACAATTTAGCGATAAAGCAAAGTGCTTTGTATAAAATTTAAAAAGCCGTTAGATTAACATATTTAACGGGCCCGATCTTATTTTGCATGCCACTAGCAAGAATTTTGCCAGAGAGAAAAGTTGGAAGAATCGTCAAAAGGAAACCACTCACGAAAATTCATCCCATTATCAATGACGCGTCTAAAAAAGGGCGTTATGTCCCGACGGATTATCAGTTTTGTATCTTGACGACTTCGTCAGCTCGGTATATTATACCCACATTTTAATGGCGATAGGTAAAGGTAACATTAGTAACTTATAATTATGTTCTACTTAAATAAACTCAATCAATCAATCTATCAGCATCAAGGTTTTTGGGCGTTTAGCGTTTCTTTTTAAATGCAAGTATATCGCTGTTTAGTATATTGTAAATAAATATAGGTTCCATGATAAGCTACTTTATTAAATTAATTCTGATATCACTAAAAATTGGGAGAAATCAAATATGTTTTAAAAGATCTATAAAAATGTTAATTTTTCTTACTGTGTTCAGTGCCGAATCGTCACGATCAATGAAAAGAATTTAAAGATTTGATTTGTTAAAATGATGTGAAAGAGCAGGTGTGCATGATGAATCCTTATCGATCTCGAAAATAATAAATAAGTTAACCTTTTGCAGCGTTTTTATTCATTCATTCTTCCTGTTTACTAACCTGGGTAGATATCATGCAGTTTTGTGATTGGCTTTCTAAAAATTTTAATTTCAATCAAATAAAATTTATAACGAATCAAAATTTCTAGAATTGTTACTCACTTTGAGGGACTAACTTATTTTGAAATTTTAATTCACTAGGTGTATTTAATTACCAAGAGTTAGTTACCATTTGGATACTGGGATGGAAGAAAACGTAGTGTGGAATTACCAAATTACTATGATAAATATGTACTTATGTATTTTGTCTGTATGTTCTCATAAAATCTGAGATATCTGGATACGGTCTGATGCTGTTTTCGCGACCATGTAGAGCATTATCTCAGAGTTTTCTGTGTCAACATCATCAAATGTGATGAGGCAGGAAGATTTTTCTGAAAGTGGCCTTTAAACCAAACATCGCTTAACCAATTTTGACAATATTTTTGCTATTAAAAAGAATGAACTGGTAATAGGAAATGAGGAAACAGAATAAGAATATTAGAAACACTGACTTCAAAACTGAGTTCTTATTCACAGGAAGGATACTACAGGCATAACACTTAGAATACATACAGAGTTCTTTTTCAGGATTAAGGACATAAAACTGGATGACTGTTTGTTAGTATCACATAAAACATCGACCAAATATTCCACCTTGAAAGATATCTTTCTTGAGATAATAATATTCTCACAAACTGCAGAAGGACGTTACGTAAATTAAGTGCAAGAAAATGACCTTTCGAGGTCTCGCCCGCTTCCTATGCTTATAAGGATTATGTTCCCCTCATTAAATAACTAACGCTTTAATTACCGCTTTAGTTTCTGGTCATATAATGTTTCATTAAATAGTAAAATTAATTAATACAGACTTAGATGTGTTCATAGATCCTGCACAAGAAGATATGCGTATACGGTGATTAAAATACTAATTCTACTATAGCTTACAAATAATTCACTCTATATGTACTTATATAGGGCTATTAATTTATATAAAATCTAAAAACAAATGTGTAGTTTCTATATTTCGTGAGTTTTTTGCCTTACGTTTAATATTTATTGAGCATTTTGCTTTCTGAAAAAAAAAAATAAACGTGTAGGTAAATTAAAAATAATTATCCTATTAAAGCCCTGGTTCAAATTCAAGTTTGTCAAAGATTTATGGCAATTTTTTGGCCTTCGTAATGAAAAATATAAATTCTTTAAGCTTTGAAGGTGAAGTATATTCTCACACATGTAAGGTATGCTGAGGCTCAGCGTTTTCTCTTGTGCACGGAAGTGCTTCAAAGATTATAAATCATTCGTCAACCAGTGTGCTGTCATGAAATTTAATGCTTCATGCTTTTTATTTGGACTTGTTTCGGATTTTGCCATTTAAATCCCAGAAAATTATTTCCAGAGAAGTATCATCTGTAGATAAAATTGAAAAAAAACTTGGGTAATTTTTTACTGAATATACTGGAACCTTGATACTTGTTTCCGCAGTATTAACAATAACAGGAAATAATTAATTGATTTAACCGCTTCTTGATGAATACGTTTATTGACAAGGGTTTAATTAACAAAACTTCATTTGCCATTTGATCAATCATCAGCAATATTTTATTAAAATTTTCTATGTCGTTATATACGATGTAGATCTTTGTAACTCATCCCTATATCTTTAAGTGTATTTAACATCTTGTCTCATTTAACACTGTCAAAAAAATCTAAATCTTAAAATCCTATGTACGCGGTTTTTCCTTTTTCTATCGTTCTCTTTATTGTTGCCCGTACAGCTTCCGCGTTCCTCTATTTCCTGTAAACCCAAATTGATTTTCCCTTAATAGTTCTTCCGCCTTTTTTCTAACCTCCTCTGTACAATTCTAGTTAAGAATTTGACGCATGGAAAGTTAAGCTAATTGTTCTAAATGTCTCGCACCTATCGGCGCCTCTCCTTTTAGGTATGGTTACTACCACGTTCCGTTTATAATCCTCCAGGACTTTCCCTGTCTCGTAAATGTGACTAACTAGTTTAAACATGTGATCTCGAACGTTTTGTCCTGCATGTTTTAAAATTTCCGCAATCCATACCTGGTGCCTTATTATTCTTTAAGTTTTTGACGTGACAACGTCTTATAATTCGATGGAGCCGGTTGCACGCACGAAAAAACACGACTCATGCGGCGTTACCTCGCTCTGAGGCGTTCCATTTAAGGCTTGAAGTGCAAGCGAGAGCGCGGAAAGAGCGACAAAGAGGCACAATCGGCCTCTGCGTTCGGCAGCGTTCGACATCTGTCTCTCTCCTACTTGAGTGATCGATGCGTCCGCGTGGACAGCTGCTATACAATAATACATTTCCATTTACCTCCTTCTCTATATCCATACAAAATATCTATCAAACAAATAAAATTAAAATTTTCTTTTGAAAAATGAAACCATTCCATCAGTATTTTCTTATGACGTTGTCACGTTCAATTATCGTCAGTAAACCGACTTTACAGACAACCGATTTTTTAATGCTACATCGATAGATATGTTTCAAAAATGCACTAATGTTACAATTGTCTTTTGATTAATATGTTTATTTGGGTTTAAATAAATAATTTTTATTTGTTTGGAAAATGTGAACAATATAATTTAAAAATGTGATTATTTCATATTGGCAATCTAACGCAGACAGTTATAGCAACAATTTGAATATTTTCTTTCTTTAATACGACTATAAGACAAAAATAAAGCGTTATAAGCAACGGTACCGTTACATGCATTTAAAACAATCGCAGAAGTCCAATTAACTGAATTAAGTTAAAGTGAGATAAGGTACCGAAATAAGAATTATTAAGGAAGTATGCTGTATAATTATTAAAGTTAGGTGCTTACAGTTTTACTGCCGGAAATTCTATATGAAGTTCTATGTAGTTACAAAATAATCCCACTCGAAAAATACTTAGATACTTTTATTACCATTACTAGGTGAACCCGTCCAAATTTGAATGGAATGGCACCGTTATTGATGTGCATAGCACTCTATGCATTCTAATTGGGAAAGCCATTCCTACCTTAATCTAACCTAAATTAACCATATTATTAGCATAAGTATTAGGACATTATAATTTTATTGCAGGAAATTCAATTTGTAGTTATCTATGCAGTTAATTAAAATAATTCTACCAATTAAGTATTGAGATTGATTTGTTATTTTTTTTTTCATCCGAATAAAATTATAATTCATCTTTGTCTCTCTTAAAATAACTTCCTTAGGAAGCTACTTCAGAGCAGCTAGAACTTGGATACTACTATAGAATAGCCCTCACAGCTAGTTGGTTACAGTCATTTAAATGTTTTTGAGTGTCGAAATGACATCCCTTGGGGTGAGTTTTCAATCTCGGGAAGAGGAAAATGTCACAAGGGCTCAAGTTCGGCAAATAAGCAGGCTGAAAAAGTAAGAGGGATGTTTTTACTGAGCCAAAATACAATTATCGAAAATGTTGTGTGACAAGAAGCTTATTATTTGTTCTTAATGTTTGGTCTTACACGCATGATCCGTTTGTGATGTCATTCAAGAAACTCTCATGATTTTGATTTGTGACTTACTCATTCTTTTTTCATTTTTGGGCTTTGGGGAGCCTCTCTTCACTCATAATCATACTTTTCAAAAAACTAGGGACTATTTTTAATCGATTACATAAAAGTACCTTTCTTTCCTGACATCTTTTTGTCCCTGCGAAAGATTTTTTGGAACCACTTTTAAGCAGATTGGTCTCATTCCTAATTCATTGGTTAAAATTTCATGAACGATGGTGTGACTCAAATTAAACTGCTCCCCGATCATTCTGCGAGTTAACTGACGATCTGAACGAAAAAGATTTCGGATTTTGTCGACATTTTCACCGGTTCTTGAAGTTGAAGGTTTCCCACTGCGTGCCTCATCTTCCATGGACTCTCCTCCTTTCGAAGACGCCTAAAAACTATGTATACCTGTAGGTCCGCTCAAGTTTTGAAAACGTTTCCTTTGTACTGTGCCCAAGTTTGAAACTAAACCTGACAGGCAACTATAACCTGACCACCTAATTCACCAAAAGGATACTTATTATTATGCTTACAGTTTTATAAAAAACGTTGTAAGGATATTACATCCACCATTTTGTCAAGAGGTTATTATGCTTTCATAATGCACCTTCAGAATTTCATAGACGTTAAATGTTGAGTTGCTATTTATACAACTATCCTATCCTACCACTCAACCCGTTTCTTTTAAGGTTCGTATATGTATTAAGTACCCACCTCACAGCTATTCCATTGGAATGAGAAATTAAGGAATTACATTTTTTCTAAGTTCTAATTTGTCAGGAGTTTGAAATGTATGTCTCAATTTATTTTCATGTATCAATAGATACGTACTCATGTGATCTCTTTTTTCCCATTATATACATTTAAATACTCAGCCGAGTACAACACGGAAAGCTTTTACAGATTCAAACATTCAAAGCTGTTTCTCAATCGGATCGAAAGCCGATTTCCGAAGCGATGAGAAGGTAAATTCGATACCATACCGTTAACATCACTCCAAAATGTACTTACGTTGCAGGATAGGTACCTTTTGTGTTCGAAAGGACTTAATACCCTTACGTTTGGAAGGAATATTGATAATCATCATGTCATAGGACAACTTCACAAGCAATGTCTTATTTTCTGCGACGATATATTTCAAAATCCACACAAAGTAGTTTACAATTATTAAAAAGTTAACAGTCAAATAATATTCTCAGTAACGTCAGTAATAATAATAGCACTAATAACAAAGCTCCCACCAACTTCTGACAGATTTCGAACCTCATCATCTAAAATAGCGATCTTCCATTCTAGAAAATATTTTGAACTTCTTGCTTTATATTCCTTTGTTTCGAATATTTACTCACTTCAACAAATAGGATGAGAGAGTATTTCGCCATTAAGCAAGAAGAATTTGTCGTTCTTAAAGTAAAAAAGAGACAGTAGAATAAGCGGATAAAATCAGTGGAAATATCTAATAAGCGAGTTTACCTTCCTGTCCGTAGGTGTCTTCTCAGAATCTAGTCTCTGATAAAGCAGAAAGTTTTTATATTTCTTTTTTTTTCTTTCAGCGGCACGTGTCTTACCTTTAGAATTTAGACATTATCCGTACAACGCTTATGGGTGCAAATCTTTACGTGTTCATAATGAAGCAATCACTATTTTTTTGATTGTGTGAGCATATGGCATCACAACAGAATCCCAGCAGGATGGAGCTTAGCATATTAATTATGAACAAACTTAAACCTTCGGCTGTAGAAGCTCCTGTCTATTGTCGGTATACTTAATTGAATTCCCTTATGGAGGATTTTGACTATTAATTATTGGTGGTTCGGCTCATAAAATTACCTTGAAGACAGAGCTGTACCATAATCACGAGTACGTGATTTATTTGTGGAAAGTTTTGCAATTGGAAAATTCCTTTCAGTCTTCATTTAATATAACTACCTCAATTTTAGTTTTTAGAAGGAACTACCACACTCCCTGTTATCCTTCTTTTCAGGGAGAAGGCAATAGCAAATTATCCAAGCTTTTGTGTACTCTCCGTCGTTCGGACGATACAAGAAATTCAGAAACTCTTCCTTGTGAAACTACGTATTTTTACCTACATAATAGGCTACTAATCAATATTTTTTTAATAAGCATGCTAAGAAACGAAGACTTTAATCTTCTTTCTGCTTTACAAAAAAAGGTGTTACACTTCTGTGTAACTAGGTAATATCCAACTTCAAAAATAAATGAGTCTATTACTTAAAAAACTTTATTATACATTATTTTTCAAAATATTGTAATGTTCGTGGGTTTAATAAAATTAATTTCTAAGACTGATAACGACTAAAACTATTTATTTTCACTAATTATTAAAGAACTTAAAAACACTATTAAATTATTATTAGTTCCTTAGACCGCAATTCTCATTCTTAAAGTGTTTTCCATCAAGTGCTTCCTTAAGCGGCTTAAACATGTGGAAATCGTGTGGTAAAAGGTCAGGACTGTAGGAGAGGTGTTCAAGGGCAATCCAGTGTATTTGACCTAATTTTTGAGTGGTTTGAGGGCAGAAGGTTCAAGGGCAGAACGTTCCGGATAGGCAGGTGACGCCGGATGCAATCAGAACCTGGTCTAAAAGGTTACAGTATTAGACATGGTTTGTACGACGATCATAGAGAAGCCAGGCAGCACAATTCCTTCAAAATCCTGTTGAAAACTGACGCCATATCATCTTCCAAACCAATTAGCGAGCTTTGATTTCAGTTAGTCCTCGATCGACTCTTTTAAATCCTTTCTTAAACTCTACACAACAAAGTCTCTTTCTCTTCCATGAATGTGTTCTTTTCCTAAATTGTTCTCGTAGCCTCTAGCTCATCGTAAATTGACCGGCTTTTCCACAAGTCTCTTCTAGGAGACCCGCACTATTGCGTCTAATGCTACGAATGACTGCATGATCCCCTCTTTGCACTCATTGTCAAAGTCTCTCTTACGTTTTGGTCTCCCATCGTACGAGTGATGTTTTTTAAAGCAACTTTGGATAACCAATACTCGTAAAACCGAAATATACATTTTGATTTACGCCATATGCAGAGGCGGTTAACTTACAAATGGTCAATAAAAAAGTTGCATATTCAAGTAAACTTTCTGGTAAGCCACTGCACTGAACATTACGGCCATAATAAAAAAGTTTGAGTTACAAAAACTTTATCATACTGTATGTACTATATGTACCATTCAGTGTTGAAAGTTGGTCATGAAGATACTGCTGGTGAAATGCCTCTATAAAACCACCGACACTATCTATTTTATTGAAAAATCCTACAATATATTTGTTTATTACCTTTTATAGAAATCCGTATTTCAAAAGGAAAACGGAAACTCTTTCAGATAGGGGCGAGATTGGTAAAAAAAAAATTGGTAAATATGTGAGGGAGATGAAAGTGGAGTTAGAGCTAACATAAAAATTGGAGGCGAAAACCCGGAAGAAGTCGATATCTAGGAAATCAGATAACTCAGGATGAAAAACATAAAACAAATAGCATAGCTTCGAGAAAGATTTTAACCAAAAAGGAATCACTGTTGTGCTCGCGAACGGTTAATCTAGAAATTTGAAAAAATTTATTGAAAATGTATGTTTGGGTAACTATGTACAGCTGTATATGTGTATACAATACGAACGATTACCTAGAAGTGTTTGATACGCGTTATGGGCGAAGATAAAAATTTCGTGAACAGGAAAGCAGATGGTACCTATTGAAAAAAGAAAGAGACCAGAAGGCGATGCGGAAATTAATTTGGATAAGGAGAGACAAGACTGTCTGAAATTTAATGGGCTAATTAGAGATATACATAATTAAGAAAAAGAAAAAACTGTAAAGAAGGGAAGAAGAATACCTAAATTAGATTATTGTTCTCAAATAGTTTTCAGAAAATTAGAGACCAGCTAAGCCTTAGGACTGACGAACTCATGGTGATAATGATGAATTAAAATGTTAATTTTAATGTTTTTTTTAATTAGTTGATAGTGAGGCAATGGATAAATGTATATACCAGCTGTGCTGGAATATTATTTTGAGAATTGATGATGACCACAGTCCCATCAATATTTTTTAACGAAACTTTCAGGGTAGATTTGTAGTAATATAAGGTCAGTTTTGCCTAAAGAAATTTGCATACCATCACCTAAAACGGTCGCTAAGAGGCATCAAATGTTTTGAAAATTTTCATTATGGCATTTCAAATATTTTTTAAAGACGTTATTGATAGTTTTCATTACTTCCTTCTGAGCGAGTATTAAAACGTACTTTATACGGGTGTCAGAATGACGGTTTGTAAAAATTTCATTTCGCATACAATTCTCGATTCCGAGAAATGTTCGAAAATGAAGATGATTTACCACAAAATCCGGAGAATATGATTTTGTAAGACATCCCAAATAATCCAAATCGAGATATTGAAAAAATATATTTACAATTAAAAATTTATTATATAGTAATTATAAAAAATATACATAACAATTTTACTACTTCATTAGTTGCAAATGAATATTCGAACTTAATTTTTTTTCTCTCCTAATAAATGATTTTCATGGTGTCATATGAGTAAATGCCTCTCTATATTTTGGTTCATGGTGCTTAAAAACAGATTTTCATTTAAAATATTTTGAAAAAAATCCAAATTAAAATTTGTTGAAGTTAATTATTCACACCCCAATTGAGTGGATAACATAAAAGCATAGTTTTCATGCTCATTACACTGAGTTTCATCGGTTCCACTCGATATGCTGAAACCAACAAAGTTTTTCCAAATTTTCGAGCACCTGGTCGCTTTCCCGGATGTTGGTACGTAAACTCTTTAGCCAAAAATAAATATGAATGTGAATTGATTCAAAAATATTGGTGGAGAAGATGGTGAAATGTCTCACATCCATGATGCATAGAAAGATGAGTTTTTCCAACTTTACATAAAATTTTACGAATAGGTAATCAAAATATTCTAGCATATGTAGTACCTTTTGGTAAAACTATCAGGACATTTTCGCAACTGTATTTAACGTTAAATAATATACTTGATATCCCCGAACATTGTTTTTTTACAAAAATTGAAAACAATTACGTATTGTTTTAACGCATCAATAAAAACTTAGTCAGGTGTAGACACACATTCATTCACCATAGAATTTAAAGACCGCCTTAACGTTGAAAGTATGATAGTTATTCAGTACCAGTGACTTTGTGCACTGAAAATTCGAGTGACCGAACTGGCCCTGTCGAAATAAAATATTTCGCAGCAATATTTAGGTTTGCCAATACCTAGTGGAATTTTAATATATATCCAAAAGCAGCAAAATTGGTTACACTAATACATACACATGCAAAGCGACAAGGAGGAACGAAATTAACGATAAGATGGGATATGAATGTGGGTAAGGGCACTTATTACTACGCTATTGCTCCACTCTTAATCGTAATATATTTAAAGACGAAAAAGTACGCACAATTATGAAAGTAAAATCAACTTAAAATACAGATAAGTAAACCATTACGAATTACTTCTTTTCAAATTCAATGATGAGCGATGCTTCTCAAGTATGATCACCTATAATTATTTAACAATCGTACATTTATGATATTGTAAAGGTACAGCATAAATTTCTTAATTAAGTGCATGAAAGTCACACGTGTTCTCCCCTAGATTATGTCATAAAAATCACCGAATGAAGGAGTGCTTTTGTGAATATAGCTACGTATGATTTTAGGCTTGGTATGGGCTTTAGGCTTCGCCCAAAGCTCTTATTTAATGTGTTTTAATGTTTGAAGGCCCAATTATATTTTAAAATCCAAAGTTTTTGAATTATCAATTACTTCAAAGGTAATTAATTAGATTCAAATCCTTAGGCGCTGCATCAGTTTACTCAAAACGTGAATGC